>NC_073693.1:254686531-254891498 GCF_029784155.1 Uranotaenia lowii
TCGAATTCTACTCTTATCTACACATATTGTGGGGTTTTATGCGATTATCAGTCATTTATAGTTTTTTTTTTTTTTGAATAAATGCGACTTATTGTCATTTACAGCACTTAAAGTTGTGCGGATGCCGCCATCTTGGATTTCAAGATGGCGCCAGACAACGAAATTTGACTTCAATTCATGGTTTATTCCACAGGTCATTCACAACTAATCTATTTTCTTAAAAAGTCTGTCCTCATTTACTGTACTTAGCCTTAGCTTGACTTAGCTTGATTGACTACTCACATCCACCTTTAATCATTGAACCCGAAATGCTTTGTTCATAGTTTTAAGTAATAAATCAAAATTAATGAATTCTGTTCGACTTTTTCAATGTATTTAATTATCATTCTTTATTTTCATGGCAATTGATTTAATTGCATTTCGAATTCCATAATCGCAGCCCAAGTAACAATTTTAGCTTTATTATGGTCAGCAAAATATCGTTTGGACTATCGCATTAATCTTCATAAAAAGCTAAAGCGCATTCTATAACATCACCTGGACTCTAATAAAGCCAAAATCAGGCTATTTGGCCCTACCTAGAAACGTCATCAAGACATTATAATTGTTGGTCATAAATGTTGGTCACCAAAAGCTTTTAAAAAGCTATTATAAAACATGTTAGAATTTTTGTTTTTTTTTCGGTTCTGTCAGTTCTCGGAGTTTTTTTTATTTTTTCCAGCAACCATAATGGTTGATGAATGATGATTGCATTATTCAGATATGATTTGGTAAAATTAATAGCTAAAAATCCAATGTTTTAACCATATATTGAGCTTCTTTTCTATTGCCAGTCAAGATTTTAGGTAAAATGTATATGAAATAGTATCTTAAAATAAATGCGCCTCGTCAAATCTGATGGTCAATCATGATGGAATTCATGGAAAAAGGCCTGAAAAAATATTTTTCAATGCTTGCATTGTGAATCCATCAACATGGGCGTCATTTTGTGCCCTTCGATTTTGCAACCAACATGGCGTGAGTCAATTCATAGTTTTATTATGGTTTAATGATGACCCCAAAAAAAGCTACGATTTGACGTTTCTCTCGCAAGCCAACCAATTACACGCTTAGGATGAGTTCCTCATTTCTGAGTTGTTAATCATTAGTACAGTAAATGAGGACAGACTTTTTTAATAAATAGGGATTGGTTGTGAATGACCCGTGGAATAAATCATGAGTTGAAGTCAAATTTCGTTGTCTGACGCCATCTTGAAATCCAAGATGGCGGCTTTTGCTGAACTTTAAAATGTTGTAAATGACTTTAAATCGCATGAAACCTCAACAATATGGGTATTGAGTGAAAGGGCTCAACGAGTAGAAGTCGAATTTCGCTTTGAGACGCCATCTTGAAATCAAGATGGCGGCATCCGCTCATCTTTTAATGCTGTAAATGACAAAAAGTCGCATTAAACCACCTCTATACGGGTATTAGGTGAACGGCTAAACTAGAAGAAGTCGATTTTTTTTCTTTCCGACGCCATCTTGAAATCCAAGATGGTGGGGTCCGATAAACTTTGAAATGCTGGTAATCACTGGAAATCGCATGAAAGACCCACAATATTGGTATTTGGAGAAAGGGCTAAACTAGAAGTCGTATTTTGCTATCGGACCGTCATCTTGAAATCCAAGATGGCGGCTTTCACTGAACTTTAAAATGCTGTTAATCACTGAAAATCACATGAAACTCCCACAATATGGATATAAATTGAAAAGGATCAACGAGTAGAATACAAATTTCGATATCAGGAATCCAAGATGGCGGCTTCCACTGAATTTGAAAATGTTGTTAATTACTAAAAATAGCATGAAGCTCCTACAATATGGGTATTGGGTTAAAGGGCCAAACGAGTAGAAGTCGAAGTTTGCTATCAAACGCCATCTTGAATTGGGGTATTGGTGAAAGGGCAACACTTAAAGCATTTCAGAGAAACGCGAAATAAGATATTCGACTTCTTTCGTTTAGCCTTATTATCGAATACAATATATTTTGGGGGTTTCATACCTTTTTCATTCATTTACAGTATTTTTGAGTTCTGCTGAAGCCACCATCTTGGATTTCAATATAGCGCCAAAAAGCAAAAATAACTTCTTATAGCTTATCCCAATTCAAAAATATCCATATTTTGAAGGTTTCATGCGATATTCAATGATTTATAGCATTTTAAAAGTTTATCGTAAGCCGCCATCTTGGATTTCAAGATGGCGTCAGATAGCGGAAATTCGACTTCTACTCGTATAGCCCTTTTACCCAATACCAATATTGTTTGGGTTTCATATCATTTTTAGTCATTTTCTACATTTCAAAGTGCAGCGGAAGCCGCCATCTTGGATTTTAAGATGGCGTCAGACAACGAAATTTGACTTCTACCGGTTGATCTCTTTCAACTTATACCCATATTGTAAGGGTTTTATGCAATTTCCAGTCATATACAGTATTTTCAAGTTGAAGTGGTAGCCGCCATCTTGGAATTTAAGATGGCGACGGACAACGAAATTCGACTTCTACTCGTTTATTACTTTCACCTAATAACAATATTAATAAGGTTTCATGATATTTTCAGTTATTTACAACTTTGAAAATAAAAGCGGAAGCCGCCATCTTGTATTGATGATGGCGTCAAGCAACAAATTTTGTTCCTCCTATTTGAACCCTTTCACTCAATACCCATATTGTAGAGTTTCATTCCACTTCCGGTAATTCGAAGTTTTCATAGATATTATAATTTTTTATTATTTCAACTCAAAATCAACACACAGAACTTATCAAAAATGTGTAAAAATGGGAATTCCTATTCAAATATGTGCTATCTAATCTGAGCGTGTCCTGTTTTGACGTCTTGATCGAGAACTGTCACTAAGTTTTATGGCGGTTTAATAATCAGGCACTGAGTGCTATTATAGAACATGCAAAAAAAAAGCTTGGAGCAAACTTCTATGTTTGTGTTTTATTATAGTTTAAACGTAGCATTCCTAACTCTTTCTAAATAACTAAAACAGTATGTTTAATGGAAGATTTATGAGAGTTTTCCAAAACTATCTGAATAAAACAGATGATCGATTCAAGAATATAAGCATTTTGCATGACCATAATAAAACCGTCATAAAACGAGCTGCACAAAAAAAGCCATAATAAAACCATAATAAAACATCGAAATGCTAGTTGGCTGAATCTGTGTTACTTGGGAGGCGTGGCTCAGTAGAACGAATTCCACATCGCCAATGGTTGCTACTCCGTGATTGACCGAGGCCATCAATTTTGCCCAAAGGTCAAAAGAATTGCGTCTGGGATTGACAGCACATTCACAGTGAACAAAACTCATGCTCTCTCTTTGAACGTCAATAACGGCGCCGGCCACGCCCTAGTAGTCAATAGATAGGTTGAAAGAGAGAAAAGGATGAAAGATAAATGTTATGCTTTAGGACCGAGGTTACCTCTTCATCCTAGCAAATAATTTTGTTTTGGAAGTGTGGGTTAAAGGATACGATCAGGATACACTTTTGACCAGTGCGATCTTTTAAAATTAGCCCTAGTTTATTGCAATTTGTTTGGTTTTATAACACTTTCGAATAAGGCTGTTTTATAAATTTAAATGTTGAAAACAAAAATTTATTTTTTCTGCATTACCTTAAACTATCTCATATTTTTTATCCACAAAAAGGTTATTATATTAGGAATCTGGTATATAGGATAGGAAAATGACCGTGAAGACATAATTCGTCAAAATTGGAATATTATAATATTATAAGTAAAAACGTGAAATTTTACGATAATTGTGAATATTATATACTGAACTTGTGGAGAACTTTGATTGATTGAAACTCAAATAACAACAACACGCAGGACTTGAAGCATTTTGGTGCATGTATTTGTTTGTTTTTTTTTAAAGCATCGTTAGAGACCTACTTTGACGAATTCACAAAAAAAAACTATTCCTATTTAACAGTTTTTAGCGTTTTCATAAGGTCATTTGATCGAGTTGAATGTGTCAATATTATTTGTTCCGGTAATAGTAAGAAGTTTTTATTCAGATTAATTGTTCTGAATAAGTAAATTCAGAATAAATTGCTTCTGTCAGGTATTTGTGATGCATTATTTTGAATAACTGATTACGAAGTGTTAAAAGAAGCTTCACATTGAATGTAAAAGAAAAAAAACTATGTTACAGAAAAAAAAATACAGAGTCATCTGTACCACGACGCAAAACCCGAACATAACGCCTGAATATTCAGAATGTGAAACTAATGCTGTTAGTCCCACATATTATGATAATAAACCGTTTAAATTACCTTACTGTCTGAGCAATTTTTCATAATTCGATTTAAATTTATGGGTTCAGACTATACGCAATTAAACTATTATTTTTTTAAATAAACCTTTTCTTGAGAAAACTAAATAACTCGATAAAGTCGTCACGTGATTCAGTTTCTGATATCCAGCCATTCATTTATTCAAATATTTCATATTACTGTTCTTCATTCAAACGACACTGTGATTATTATAGTTTATCAGCATACTTGCGGGAACTTAACTATCGATTTGAATTTGAAAAAGTTCAAACAACTTTAATTGAATTACTGAACATTTAAACTATTATAGCATAAATTTGAAGTGATGAACGTTAAAATTTTCAAACATTGAAGTGCGAGTTTCGAGCTTTTCACCATTTTTCTTGACTTCGATGGCTTTGTTCAGAACTTTAGTAATTGTTATTTTACAACTTGTAAGTATTTTGTTTAGATCTTCCATCTTCAAACTATAAAATGATTTGTTCTTTTTATTCCTTTAACAAAAGTTAAAAAACATCGCTGGCTCTTCCTACTAATATTTTTGACTTTCGATCATCGAGATTGAAAATATAGTTTGAGTATGAGCATTTGTTCCTTCAACTTTCTGTACTCACTGAATCATCCAACTAATTTTGCTAAACTACACAAAACTATGTTTCTAAAATTCGAAGCTAGGTTTACATAATCATTTACTTAATTATAACAAATTCAACTCGGTTCCTAATCTCTAGTGTGAATTATTAAATGAACCTTGCTGATAAAATCTGATTGAACTGAATTTTTTTTGTAGGCAACTAGAAAAATTTCAATAACAAAAAACTAAACGAAATTTCTTTTTGTTCACTAAATCAAACTAAGTGACAATTCTATTTTAAAGGTCCCTCTCCTAGTTAACTGCAAACCAATTTCACGAGCTATAAGTTGTGTTGAAGTAGAGTATTCAATTATCTCAGCAAAATATTGACTTTTTTTTTAACATTATATTTCTGCTTTACTTCACTTTTTTCGATGCCTAGTTCGTTGAAACCGGAGACATTTTTGTCCAAAGACAAGAAATAAAACGTTTTCTCGAATACGTATTATCTTCTGATTTTTTTAAATATGATGATGCGAAACGAAAGAAATTTTTATTTTTTATTGATTAGGTATATTTGGAATTCTCTCTAGATTGATTCTTGGAAACAATATTCAGTTTCCAAAAGAAATGTTGCATGCCAATCTTTGGCGGTAAACTATCTTTCATTCTCTCCTTTTTGTTTTAGAAAGGGAAATGTCACGCACGCACCTAAACAAATCAATTTAAACTGAAATCAAAACCCGCAGTTTTTTGAATATGAAACAAAAAAGAAATTTAAAAAAACATTGAAACTAAATTTATTTGAACATTCAAACTAGAGAATTTTTACACATTTTTCTTAAAACTTAAAATTTAATAAGCTATAATTACCCATTCACATTCAAAACAGTTCATTTCGATACGCCTTTATTTTTACGCCGAAAGAGAGCTCCATATTATTAAAATTGTATAAACTTACCAAACAACTCCTTTTCTGAAAAATTAAAACAAGTAGGACTTCCTAAGCTTTCATGCGTTTTTTAAACCACTGTTTAACTCCTCAACATTCATTTTCATTTGAAAATGCGAAATAAAATCAATATCAAATTTAACCCAGAATGTTGCCTGCTAATATTGAATTTTTGGTTCATATTCACGATAAATTTGTAACAGAGGGGAAAACACAACCCCACCTTGATTCTGGCAAAAAAAAAGTAACACATTGAGTTCAATATTTCGAACATAAGAATTCTCCTATTATTTCCACAACCCCATGAAATTCTGGTCCACGAACATTCCTGAGATGCAATCGTTCAATTAACTCGAAGCTCACAATTTTCACTCTTGAATCATTTCAATGAACCGAATCAAATCTTTCTCGGTACCAATGGCACTTGAAACATTGATAGTAAAAACAAATACCCTTTAAAAAGTCTGTCCTCATTTACTGTACTAATGATTAACAACTCAGATATAAGAAACCCAATATAAGCGTGTTATTTGTTTGGTTGCGAGAGAAACGTCAAATTTTATCTTTTCATGTGGTTTCAAAACATTATAAAACTAATGAGTCATTTTTATGACCATGAAAAGCTACTTAGCATTGAATTTACTAACGCCATATTGGTTGCAAAATAGAAGGACACAAAATGACGCCATGTTGATTAATTCACAATGCAAGTATAAGAAAATATTTTTTCAGACCTATTTTCATTAATTTCATCATGATAGACCATCAGACCATTTATTTTAAGATGCTATTTCATACACATTTTGCCTTAAATCTTGACTGGCTGTAGAAAAGGTGCTGATAAGATGGTTAAAACATGGGTGTTTTGGCTAAAGCTATGATTATTTAGTATCCGGGCACTTTATTTCGGTGATAGTTACGTTACTAGATCTCGAATATGCAAAAATTTAGCAGCGTTGTGTTGGTTATAAAAAGGACTATCATGCCTATTTTTCAGATTTTTAAATTAACGTGTGTTTGAGATGTTTACGTTGCAAAAAGACATGAAAAAAAATAATTTTGCACAATCGCCTTGGAAGTTCTTCATTGTCGACTTTAAAACCCATGAACTGTTTATTTTTCAGAATTTTTTTTAAGTAAAAATGGTTAAGAAGTATAAGTATGAATTTTAGAACGCTCACGAAGTTCAAACCAAGCATCGAAGTGGAACTCTTGATCTCAACTACTGTAAAAAAAAGTCTATGGTTATTGGAGATAACTTAATGCAGACCCCTAAGCTATGCAGTAAATCCGTTTCCGGTCGGCAAAAAGTGTTGCCTGTCTAGCAGGCATACTTGGCAAAATTATGGTATTTTAAGGCAGTTAAATAAAGAATTTTTTTACTGCGTAAAACTATTATAATTGAGACAGTCTAATTAGTTTAATGCATATATTATGTTTTGAATTAATTTGGTAATCTTTAAAAATATTAAAAAGTGACTTAAATACTATTTTTCTGGATGTTGCCAAAAACGAACGGTTAAAAACGGATTCGCAAACTTCGGTTGGCGCTGCTCAACAACACTCCGTTTTATGAAATTACAGTCGCTCGGAATTGTAACATCTTCTCTTTTCGGATTGGGGTGCACTTTCTGTTTTATAATTTCAAAAGAAGCTAGATCTCCCATTTCGTTGCCTCAGACTATGAAATCTCTAAAAAGTTGTTTAAACGGATGTACCCAAAAACGAATGTTGCCAAAATCGAATGGGCTAGTACTTTAATCTACATAATTGACTGCTCTTGCTGTAAATATTGGATAAAATTGAGAAAGATTTTCAACTATTGATAGAAGTTGATTTGCAAGAAGTTATTCATCAAATATAGTAAATTTTCAGATAACAGCACCACTCCACTTATGTTTCAAATAGTGTTATTTATCTGCCATTGATTTTTTTACTGTTCACAGTGTGCGCAACAAAAGTTCTAAATGATGAATATGGCTAAATAAAGCAATCCATCTTTTCATTAGGTGATAATTTAATGAATTTCGGGAATTCTTGATTTTTTTAATTCCCGGAGATTTCCGGGACGGACACTCTTTACGTGGGTGCCAAAAACTACTCAATACGTCTGCTAGAAGCGCCACAATATGAGCAAAAGTTTTTTTCTATTCTAAATGATGCAAACTATAGTACAGTCTTTAAATTTAGTGGAGTGTAAGTAGGATATGTCGTAACTTATCGGCCATTCTTCGGACTTGTTCACCATTCGTTTAAAATCACGCCACACAAATCACTACAACAACCCGCATATAGGGGAGAGGCGGGCTTTATGCGCATATTAAGGCAAGCACTCATTTTCTCCCATATTCCAATAGATAGGAGTCTGAAAACTAAGTACACATGAGCGGACATCTGTTTTATAGACGTAAGAGCAATTTTTCTGTTAAAATCTCTTACAGTTTATGTGAAAATAATTTTATAATAAAGGAAGTCAAATTAGCCGATTTCCGAAACTGGCGGGCTTAATGCGCATATTTATGCTTTTAGCTATATTTCATCAACACTTGCAATATTTTGATATTTTTTAATTGAAAATGGTAGAAACGGATGTTAAGCATACGTCAATGCTGAAATTATGGTGAATTTTTTACATCACTAGTTCTTCTGCATGAAACATAGTAAGGTAAGCCATATGGCCATATTTCATAGTAATATTTTGTTCACATCATATTTTTATCGGATCAACATAAAGTTCTTCTTTTTTCACTGTGAGATCGTGATTTGAGCGTAGATTTGATGTTTAAATAATAGAAAGTAAAAAATTTATAAGACTAATCTATTTTTCTTGATATAGGCATTTATCCTGCCTTGATATGGGCATTCAGAACCTGTCTCTTATTCCAATATCTTATCATTTACAACTTTGCCAAAAGCTTCAAATTGTTGAATTTCAGATTTCCAGATGAATTAGAAAGAAACACCATTAGATTTTTTGTTCACAGAATCTGTACGCACGACAATTAAAGTTCAATATATTATAACAAAACTTACAAAAATCTTGTTTGAATTTTTAATTTTTTTTTACATAATATAACATTTTATTTTTTTCATGCCATGTTTTAAAAGCGTATTACCCTCAAACTGCACTTATCAGATATGATGAATCTCCAGCTATATCGTCAATCGGCTGCATGCGCATATTACCCAACATGCGCATTTAGGAACACTTCCCCCTACCTCCTTTTTCTTTTCCCCTCCGTCCAATACACACTATTCTCTTCTTACAAAACTTTACAGTCCTCTCTCACTGGTTAACAAACGCTCCCACGAGTTCCCGAGTAAACCATGATGAATCAAGATATGGTGGTCTCACTTTGGCAAAAAGTAGACGAGGGTTGGATGCGGCGGTGGGGGCGAAACGCAGCCGAAATATGACAGCTGGCTGTTGGCTGGGCTGCTGGCTGGCTGGGAGGCAAAGTGCTCTGATTTTTGTAAAACACGCAGTTTTGCCAATGATCAATGTGTTGCTCAGATAAAAATTTCGCCATGATTTTTGCGAATATAATCCATAGAAGCGAAAAAATTCTTCCGGCGGAGTTCCGGGCTAGTAAGCAAAGCTGGAAGACGTTGAACCAATAGATGACGGTGCCAGTTTGGTCGGTAGCAGTGAGTAATTTTAATTAATTATAACAGATTTATGCTTATTCAACACTATTTTCTTCTAAGACCTGTCTGGAAGCAGCAGAAAGTCATCCGGATCTGATGGGTATCATTTGGAAAAAACCAGATGGAGTTTTTGCCCCTTTTGAACGAGGGAGCCGGTGGCAGTGTAGTAGTGCATGACATAGCCTCGACTGCCGCTTCGATGGTGAACACCCTGAGTCCGACCTTGATGCCATCGATCGGACAAGCAACATCCGGTTTAGGATTATGGTTGTTTGGTGCACCCTTAAAAGATACTTCCTATTATCACGGTTAATCACAACTATTTCAGAGCATCCGAAAAGTGCGGAGTGTATTGTAATTAAGGAAATAAACTTAAACCCAATTTAATTGTAAACCTTTCGATCTACGACACGCACAGGCATACAAAAATTTTTTTTCTTCGATTTTGTATCTCAAACACCTGACATCCCTGGACCCCGTTTTTCGTAAACACTTCATCCAGCTGTCAAAACTTTTTTCAATATGGCTGAAAGTGCGATTTGGCATGTGATACCACCATACTAGAATCATCATGGAGTAAACAGCTGTCTTGGATTTTCTCATGTACAGAGCAGAGATGCCACTGTGTCTGATTTTTCAGGCATTACCTCATTTTTTTGAGGCTCTCCCTGACAACCTGATTAGCCATTGAAATTCCCTGATTTTTGAAAATATGCCTGATTTGGCCTGATTTTTGCGAATGTAATGAAAAATGGGTAGTAAGGAACTGAAGTAGTTATCATAGCTGAAGTGGAAAAGTGAAAAGGCGGCTGAATAAAAGGAATCGAAAGATTCCCGTTTAAAAAGGGAATTAAAAAGAATCTTTCGATTGCTTTTTTGAACGCAACTGTATATTAAAATGTTCAAACTTAGTTGAAAAGAAATTTCCGAAAAATTCTTCCGTGAATTATTACACAAGGCAGAAAATTTTATATTTTTTCGAGGTGCCAAGAATTTCAGACATGGTTTCTACGAACTTGAGGGCGCTGAAATGATCAGCTGTTGTTTCTGAGATTCAAAGTTTAGCTTTGAAAACAAACCAAAATAAATTTAGTGCACATTTTTGGCAAAACTGTTAATTTACAGTGCGAACGAACATAAGGAAGGAATAAGATCACTGTGAAGAGCAAGGTTATAGCTAGAGTGTCCATCCTGGGGTTTCCTGGTCGGAAATTCCCGGGAATTTGAAAAATTCGGGAATTTCCGATTCTCGGGAATCATAATTTCATTCCCAGGAATTCCCGACATATATGAAATTATTTCTCTGGAAAAGTCTGATAGCCTCCTTAACCAATCTTATTGTTGTTTTTGAAAATGTAGTCATACAAAACTCATTGAGAATATCCTAATTTCTGTGGCAGAAGACATTTTGCAGCCGTCTGGTTCAATTTTTTTTTATTCAAAAAGATAAGTTTAAAAAGATTATATGTATTTCCATACCGTTTTCATTGAATCGAAACTCATAACCCTTAGAAAAATATATGAAAAATCACGCAGCAGGTGGGCAAATTGTGTTTTTTTGGAAAGTAACATTCATGCTATTATTCCCATCTGGCTTTAAAAGCCAGATGAATTTCAAAACTTCATAATGACCAAGAAATCGTTTTTTTTTTTCATATGAAGATCAATAATGTGTATTGTTCAGAAAATGAAAAACAGTTGGATAAGTCAAACAAATAAAAAAATAATGTTTTTTTCTAACCAATAATTGCATGAATTAATTTAATGAATGAATGACCTGTAAGGGTTCTATTGTAGTTCGTTTGACTGTTTTTAATTTTTCATTGTAGTTTGATTTATTTGATGAAAAATAAATTAAAAAAACATTATGAAGAGTATCTACACTTTGAACAAATTATAGGCTTGTATATAGGGAAGGTTCTATAAGCTGTAAATCAATCGTATATCAATCATATAACTGACATGTTTTTTAATATTTCCCGGGATCCCGGGAAGCAGGCCACCAGATTTCCCGATTCCCGGGAACGAGAAAATAGCCGGGAAATGGACACTCTAGACATAGCCTTGTACTCTGAAATATTCAAATGGTTTTAACTGTGGAAATTAGCCTTCTTTTTTAGTTGAAATTTTCCAGCTGATTTTTTTCTAAATTCAAAACAGTTTATATTCAGGGATCTTACAAGTTTTTATATAAGACGTTCTGAGATGTTTTAAGAAGTTTTAATTTTTTTAAATTGCCTTGTGTTCTGTGTCAAAAAATTAGGATCACTTTTAAACGATGCACAAATATATAAAGTTATTTTCTTATTTGGCAATGTTTTGTTTTAACAGACTCCATCTTCAGTCAAATGAGGAAAACCATCACGGAGGCTCCCCTCGGATCGGTAAATGCTCGTAAATAATCTTCACCGTTTCAACACCTGGGGTGTGCGAGTGCGCGAGATGAGATCGTTAGGTTAGATCTCCAGTGCAGTCCAGTCAGCTAATCTTAACTTTCCGATCAGCAAACATAGCCAGTCAGGCAGCCAGCCAGAGTAGAGCCTGGAACTGGATCTCGTTTGGCGGCCGGCATTGAGTTTGAGCTGTTCGGGGTAAGACAAAAAAAAACGAGACAAGACCCACAAAACAATAGCGAACCAGACTTCATCGCCGGTCGTCGGGGGCGATATTTGATGGACCCTCGGCCATTGGAGGTCTGAGGGTGGATAGCTTCTCTAAAAAACTAAAAACTTTATTTTTTGAATAAAAATTCATTAATTCCTCAAAAAATAAAGTTAAAATTGTAAGAAATTATCTTTAAACATTTTTTAACTGCTAAAACTAGTCTAAACTTTTTCTTATTTAAATAATATCAGACCCACCCCCACCATCCCATTGAGAGATTCCAAGATCTGGTGAAGCCCGAGGCAATATCGACGATCGGCTGAGATGCCATCGAACCCAAACGGAGATTTATTACAAACGTTTCTGAAACTAATTTATCATTTAATGAAGTGATTGTTGCTGTGGGTTAGAAGAATTTTATTGCCTATCACTTCCTCGGACTGCGATGATTCGGTTCAGGAGAAGAGAATGATGATTCTTGGTCCGGTCGGGATCGGGGAAATATTTCGGTGCCATTTTAATGACGCTCGCTCTCTTTGCTGAAGAACAGATGACCTGCGAAGTCATTCTTCGACCCCTTGGAGAGCGGTAGGATCAATAACAACTAGCTAGAGGTTCCTACTTGGTCCGATCGCCGAAGAAAGTGTTGTTGGTGGAGCGAATGATCGATAGTCGAGTAGAGCGACCCATTGGTTGGAAGCTGGATTAGCTCCGATGATCCGTGACGATGATGACTATGGGGAAAAATGAGGACAACGAGCATTTGATGAATAACTTGCCAACCGCCGATCGCTAAATACGTTCCAGCTCAGCCACCTAAATATCCCCGATCGGCTGATGAGAAGTAAGAGGCAGATATAGATAGATACCTAACAAACATATGCGGGAAAGATCGATCGGTCATCTTTCTGACTAACAGCAGCAACAGTTCAGGGAGACTGACATCGGTCAGCGCCGCCGCCGTTTCCTTTTTCGGAATATCTCATCTGCTGATTTGGAGATATTCATGGCGGGGATCGCTACAAATGGTTTCGGGTTGAGAAAGGTTACGATAATCCCGAAGTGTTTGTTGATATGGGAAAGCAACCAGCTCTCTAGTTGGCAATATTAGTAACGATATCAGTGGGAATGTTGTAATTTGAGCAGGTTTCAAAATAGGGGTAGGCTGAATAGCGAAACGTAATCCAAACATAGAAGAAAACTTGTCATACATTTGGGTTTGATATTAAACTGATCAACTTGAAAACGTTACCAGATTGTACTCTTAGAAAAAAAACTGTAGATCATTTAGCACCTATAAAAATAGTTTTCTAGGATAATTCTAGGATTTTCTAGGAAATGATCTGGCTCGGGTGAAGAGCAAATATCTGGCTAACTCTGATGTCAATATTTCACTATCCAGCCATTTGACACCATCCCCTAAATGTAAAAGATCATAATCTACGCACATTTGTTTATAATTTTAATATGAAATTTTCTAGTTTTTCTCTTGACATATTTGAAATTCATCCAAAATGTTATTAATAAATATCATGTAACTGTAGACGATTTCAATTCTTCAGTTCAAATCAATCATCAAAATAATTTGTGTATCTTTCAGTGGAACATTTGTAGCATGAATAACTTTGAAAAATTCGACAGCATTTTGCAAACTGTTAAATCTATAAATGCGTGTACTGATGTGATTGTTATAAGCGAAACGTGGTTGAAGGTAGAAAATTGTTCATTGTATAACATACCTGGATATAACTAACTCATATTTTTCATGTAGAGAGCAGTCGTACGGAGGCCTTGCAGTGTACGTTAAACAAAATTTAAACTGTAAAGTTACAAAAAAATTATCTCTTGAAGGTTTCCACAGCATTGGCATTGAAATAAAAATTAAAGACCAAATTTTCGATGTGTATGGTGTATACAAACCTCCATCGTTTCCTGTTATAATTTTTTTTCCAATTCTTGAAAATATGTTGTCTTGCGTCTTCCGTTCCTCAGAATCACTCTTGTTTCTTGGTTGGTGATATCAACATACCTGTTAACATGACTAGCAATAGTAACGTACAAAAATACATATCACTTTTAGAGTCCTGCGGTTTTCTATGTTCAAACACACTGTTCACAAGACCTAGGAGTAAAAATGTTCTTGATCACGTTATTTGCAAGCACAGTGATTTAGCACTCGTTAGAAACGACACAATCGGCAATAATATTAGTGACCACTCTCAAGTTATTACGACTCTAAGATTGTCCTCCAATAAATGTAAAATTGTTCTGCATAAAAATATCATTGATCGTGCAAGATTAAACAGTTTATTCTCTGATTATCTGAAAAGTGTACAAATTATCGAAAATCCTGAGAATTGTTTTAGAGAAATATGTACCGTTTACGATAGACTAGTATCGGAATGTACCAAACGAATAACACGAGAAATGAAATTGAAAGGAAAGCCTTGCCCATGAATGTCCTTTGATTTATGTACATTGATCAAAATAAAAAATAATTATATCAAACGTTTATAACGGAATCCCCAAGATACACACTTACAAGAAATGTTAAAACATATCTCTAAGAAGTTCTGTAAGAAGAAATTTAAAGCTTCCTACTATGAAAATTTGCTCAGCAACACAAAAAGCTCCAAAGTGTGGAAAGGCATTAACTCAATTTTAGGAAAAGGTAATCCTAATAATTGAATGAAACTTAAAGTTAATAATATCCTTCTCGAGACAAACCCCGAAGTATGCGAAGCTTTTAACAATCACTTCACAAAAATTGGTAAAGATCTAGCAACAACTATTCATAACGATCCTGAATCTGACCCGTTATCCTTTACTTATCGTGTCTCTAACTCCATTTTTCCTATATCCGGGAACAAAAAACGAAGTGGATTTAATTATAAATTCTCTTAAAAACAAAAAATGCTGTGGCCACGATCAGATCCCTACTTTCTTGTTAAAGGGAAACTGCGATGATTTCTCTCGAATTCTTTGTCAATGCTTTAACCAAATCGTAGAAACAGGACGGTATCCTTACTTTCTCAAAATAGCAAGAGTCGTACCAATTTTCAAGTCAGGAGACAGTTTTGATGTTAACAACTACCGTCCTATTTCTACTTTATGTATTTTCAGCAAAGTATTTGAAAAAATGTTGATTTATAGGATTAATAAATTTTTGGAAGAAAATAATATCCTTTATAACATGGGTGGCCAAACCAAGGCCCGCAGGACAAATGTGGCCCGCGACCAACTTTTTATGGCTCGCGAAGCTCATTTTGGAAAAGCCATGTTCTTACAATTGATCGGTTTTCTTGGTCTGCGTATATCAGTTGGAAAAACTATTTTTGAATCTATTCTAAATAAATTTAAAGCAAAGATCTAAAAAGCTGTTTGAAATGATACAAGCCAAAGGGGTAAATGTTTATAATAACTAATTTCGAGAAATCACGCTTTAAACTGGTTGTGTTTGGCTATTTTCCATACATTTTTCAAACATTTACAATTTGTTTTGATCATTAAAATATGCAAACATAATTTAAAAAATCTTAAAAAATCAAAATGGAGAATCGTATAGAAATATGTACTCAAAATCGATCATTTTTGCACTTATACCCCTTTTGGCTCTGCGGGCCTCATATAATTTTACAAGAATGGTTACCGTCAATGTATAAAAAAAACAATTACAATTTTTAAATTATCAAAATTGTACGGTATTTGATACATTAAATGTATATTCCACCACGCATTTTTCAATGTCTCCAATTGGATTTTGGTGTCTACATATCATTGGTATGAAGAGCATTCAAGTGGACTCTAGTTTTAATATTGATGAGTTTAACAGAAAAGGGTTTATTCATGAAATCAAACCTTATCCAAATATATTTTAATTTGCCTTTCAAATTCACTTGTCAAATTGAGACATTGATTAATTTGGAAAGAGTTGGATAGAGTTGAGGTTGGGGTCCGTACTTTCAAAAAATTAATATTTTTTATGATATAACTAGAGTATGTACGCTCTTTTTTCAACAATACTGTTCTGCAGTTTTTTATTTGTCTATCAATGTTTTCAAAAGTTAAACGGTGAACTTGGAAGCTTTGAAAATTGAGCTGTATTTTTTTTATATTTGGAGACTACAAAATTGACTTGATGTCCATTGTTATCCAATGAGATTTTAAATGTCTTGAAAAGATAGACGTACATAAGTTGGGAGGCATAATTCATTTCGTATTGCGTAACATTTATACTATTTTTCAAATGGAGCAAAATTTGTAAAAATATGCAAGTAACAAAAACGATTTATTAAGATGAATCTATCCTAAAGTTGTCAGAATTTTTTCAGCACGTATGCAGGCTGGAAAAATCCAAGCTGTTTCCATCTAAAAACTTCCAAAAATTTCAGGCAATATCAAATTTCGGCAAAAAAAAAGTGAATAAATCCAAGCATTTTCAAAGAAATCAGGGCAACTGAGCCGGGACAGACATTTCCCTAGATTAATATTGACTATTTGGGCAGATCCAGATCAAACCGGGAAACCTGGCAAGCTTAATTTTTACTCGATGTGATCTGGGGAAATGTTTTTATAGCGTTTTGAAAAATTTGTTATTATTTTGTTTTTTTTTTGACCCGCCAGCCAATCTCATTTCTGAAATTTGGCCCGCCTGTTGAAAATGTTGGCCACCCATGCTTTATAATCTACAGTTTGGATTTCGAGCTGGTTCTAGCACCTCAATTGCTACGTGTGAACTTGTCGACACGATAATCGAAAACATTGATTTAAAAAACATAGTCGGGGCTTTGTTTTTAGACCTGAAAAAGGCTTTTGACACCTTGAACCACGATATACTGTTAAAAAAAAACTAGATTCTTATGGGATTCGGGTAGTGGCGAACGATTTTATTCGCAGTTATCTGTCAGGTCGAAAACAATATGTATCAGTAAATAATATCAACAGTTCTTTACAAAACATGAGCATTGGAGTCCCTCAAGGGAGTAATATTAGACCGCTGCTATTTCTGCTTTATGTCAATGATACCCAGAACATTCCCTTACATGGCATCCCAAGACTGTTTGCAGACGATACGTCCCTTTTTTATCAAGGCAAATGTCCTAGGCTTATTGTAAAGCAAATTGAAGAATATCTTACAGTTCTTTTGAGATATTTTAATGCAAATCTTCTTACTCTAAATTTTCCAAAAACAAAATCTATGGTGTTTCATTCAGCAAGAAAAATAGTTCCCAGTCATGAAGATCCTGTAGTCAATGATAACATGATTGAGAAAGTTATGAACTTCAAATATATTGGGCTATTGTTAGATGACACCTTATCATGGAAATATCATATAATGCATTTAGAAAGCAAGGTCTCATCACTGTGTGGAAACCTTTGGCGTATAAAGCAACTTGTGCCACGTCATGTCTTACTAGAATTTTATAACGCATTTGTTAATTCTATTCCAAATTATTTAATCATTCTTTGGGGAAGAGCATCGGTATCCCTACTAACACACCTACAAACACTGCAGAACCGTTGCCTAAAAACAATATTTAATCTTTCATTACTGTTTCCAATTTTCTATCTTTATTCTGAAAGATCCCACAATATTTTGCCCCTTACAGAAAAGTGTGACTCACAAACCATCTTATTTGTGTTTGATAATCTTTATTCTTCAATCAATAGAAATATGAGCTTTACCATGGGAGTCCGAACCCATAATACCCGACAATCAAGTCATCTTCAGCATAGTAGATCATCGACTACTCTAGGTCAACGAAGAATCTCCTTCATTGGGCCTACCAAATATAATAGTTTATCCAACCGAATCAAAACCATCAACAGTCATCCGCCTTTAAAACAAATTTGATACAATATCTCAAAGAAATTCATGTTCGTTAACCACCAACCATCGTATCAGTCATAGTAATTTTAGTTTTTTTTGTTTACCTCTAAATATTAAATTAAAGACAGCCTTAGTGTTAATTTTTTCTTCATATATTTAACCTAATTTTAATTTTGTAAATTCTTGTCGTATTCTGTGGATCACTTAAAAGGATATATTTCCACTGAGATTCACACGTTAACGTAAATGTAGATATTTTTTCTCGTCCATTCCTTCGCATATAGCTTAAACAAAATTGGTTCCCAGCATGAGTAGAGTCTTGTTCGCGTTTTGTTATTTGTATGCTGTCGACATGCTGGGAACAGTAGCGTCCATTATCAGGGGACTCAATTGAGTTTTTTGGTGTGGGGGAGTGTGGCGGGCAATTTAAAGGTTAAATATAAAAACAATAAAAAAAAAGTGGACTATAAGCGCCTATTAAGCAGAATACTGATTTTATCAAGTATTACAGCGAATATGTGTACAAAAACCATGAACAGGCATCTGTTTTCTGTACATTGGTGTAATTTTTATGTTCAATCTCCTTCAGTTTACGAGTAAACGATTTTATTAAAACTGTTGTTTAAAATTCCGAAACTCAAATCGTGTGCCTATTTATCATTTAGGCGAAATTTCTGTTTTCTGGCAATATTATGCCATATTATGAAATCAGTTCACCCGTAAGAATCAAATCTGTTTTGTGATCTTCAATTCTCTCTTAAGATGTTAATTAGAGCTTAGATTCGAAGTTTTAATGATAAAATTCATATATTTATTAAATTTAATCAGATATTTCATTTCGTTTCATTCGTAGGAAAATTTCCTTTATATTTTTCTTTTATAGACGACCCCCTTGAAACGAGGTTATCCCAAAATTTGAAAATACATTTCACCATTCCTGGTCGTTATCATCATCCATACCAAATTTCAGCTATCTAAGTCTTAAGATCTTTAGAAGACAAACAAACACACAGAGTTTGCCCGGTTTTTATTTTAACAGTCCGTTGAGCAAGTTTTATAAAAATAATCTTGGTAGGTTTTTTGGAAAAAAATTTTTTTTTCAATACTTTTTTCTGATTTTTTCAAAATCTGAACAAAATTTGCCCGGATATTGTGCGGATTTCGGTCATCAATTTTAAAATCAAATGCCCAGATTTTGTCAGGTATAAATTGCGCGGATTTGTCCGGCTCGCTCACGTGTTTAAAAAATTCTGGCAATCTTATGTTATCTATATCACTGCGTCAAAAACGAATCCTCTTATAGTCTGAACTGTTAGACTGGTCAGTGCAGACCAGTGGAATGAAATCCAGATTTTTTTTTACTTAAGTAACATCGTTTGGTAATAAAAATATATTTTAAACTCATTTTGGCATATGCAATAGATAAAAAAACATGTTCCTACATTCGCAAAATGAGTGTAAAATATTCCATTGCAATAAACCCTCTCTCCAATTCCTCCCAGTAATTCAGAAAATTGTAGATAAAGATAGCAAAAAGATAGGTTTCCTGAACTTGGGATTGGGTGGATAAGATTGATAAAGTTTTCCTTCCGGAATGTGGAACATAATAATGGATAAAAATATCTCCAGAAAATAATAACCTAACGAATGTCCACAGGCAGCGTGGCTTGGGTCTATTGGGCAGTGGAGATTCGATTTAAAACTTTCATTTGCTGAAATGATGGGCTTTTCTGCTGTTTACTAAGATCCCAATAGAGTTCCGTGTTGCTTTGGTCGTTGGGATATAAATGGAAAATGTGACATCCCAAAAGTTTGTTTCCTGGAAGTGTAAATTTTTTTTTGGAAGTCTATTTTCTTTATTGGTGATGAGGGACAGGAATTTTTTTTCCCTGATCGCGTTATAACTTTTAATTTTTAGTGCATGTGTTGGAAAAACATCAACAAATATCTTTGCTGTAATTTTTTAGATAAAAAGTATCGCTTCGAAGGACTTTTTAGATTGCTGAACCAAATTTTCACCTAAATCGTTGATATCTGATGGTTAAAGTCGTTTAACCAAACGTCTCATAAGCATTTTAATGCCAAACGGATATAAATTTCCCAAAAATTAATTTCACACAATTCCCATTTGGGTTTGAACCAAATAATTTTCGTTTTACGAGTCGCCCAAATTCGTCCATCACTATCATCAATTTTCCGCCATAAGAAACCGAAGCAGAAAATTCTTCTTCCTCCAACTTTCGGATATAACGTGGACATGAAAAACTCACTCACTTCCTGTTCACCAATCGTGCAACAACACACAAACAACCGTGCTGAAGCTCATTCCGATAAAGTTTTCAGTCGTACAGAACGTAAATTTCCCATAACCTTAACACCGAATTCCGAAGCTGGAAAGTAATAAAACACCCATTACTGGCATTAGAGAGTGGGTGTAAAATTTAAATGAGGTGTAAATAAAAGGCAGCAGCACAGGCAGAGGCACCTTTTCCGTGTTCGGTCGTGCTTTTCAGCCTTGGCCCGGAAGCGACAGAAATGTTACACTTCTGCGTGAAAGTTCGCTAGAGAGGGATGGGCAGTAGCTGTTCCGGGACGAGGATGAACATCAGGAAAACATATGTGCCACTTTTGCCGTTGGCCGTGACACTCACGCAGGATATTTCAAGGATGCCATCCCGTTGACGATTTCAGGGAAAAATGGGTTGGGCCAATTCTATCCTTTGGGGCAGACATTTGAAGAAAACTTGGGCACAGAACTTTGCAAGTCGGGTTCATGGGCTGCGTTCGATGTGATCTGAATATTAGTGGGAAGCGAAAAACTTTCGTTTCGTAATATTCGTTTTAGTTTCTAGTTAGAAAAGTTTTTCACAGTATCTGGATTCTAACTTTATTTGGAATAATGTTAAGCAGAGTCGATCATTGGAATATTATTATTTATAATCTTCGAAGACAAATAATTTTTCAACAATGATATCGCAAATGTTCAATGAATAAACGATAAAAATAATATAATCAGCTTGACTGATTCTACGCCTGATTTAAAATTATGACATTATGAAGGTATGGTAGTATAAAGGGTGATACGATCAAAATTTGGTCAAGGGAAAACGCGTGTAAATCGGTGAAATCGTTTATTTAAAAATCAAATTAAATTTCTTTTTCAAGTTTAATTAGTAGTAAATTCAGGAAAAATATTCAGTAGGGCTTCCGCTTTTCCAAATCCGAATTTCCGGGCCTTACGCTTATCCCCTGCCATTAGATTTTGTACAGCCACCTTGTCCACCTTCTTCGCCGCAGAAAGCCAGTTTTCCTTGAACTGATGCTCGTCCTTAGCAGTTTTTTTTGGTTTTCTTTAGGTTCCGCTTGACAATAGCCCAGTATTTCTCGATTGGGCAGAGCTCTGGCGTGTTGGGAGGGTTCTTGTCCTTGGGAACCACCTGAACGTTGTTGGCGACGTACCACTCCATGGCCTTTTTACCGTAATGGAAAGATGCCAAATCCAGAATTCAGGAAAGGCAGCAGACGTTTATTCAAACACTCTTTCACGTAAATTTCTTGGTTGACAGTCCCGGAAGCTATGAAAATGCTGCTTTTCAAGCCACAGGTACAAATGGTTTGCCAAACCAGATATTTCTTCGCGAACTTTGACAGTTTCATGTGCTTGAAAATATCTGCTACCTTTCCTATTCCTTTTGTCGTATAAAACTCCTGTCCCAGAAGCTGCTTGTAGTCGGCTTTGACGTAGGTTTCGTCGTCCATTACCACGCAGTCAAACTTCGTCAGCATCTTCGTGTACAGCCTCCGGGATCGCGCTTTGTTTATCATTGCGATTTAGAGTCACTACCTTCTTGTAAGTTGATAGTCCGGCTCGTTTTTTGGCTCGATTCACGGATGTAGACGATAAACCCAGCTTTTGTGCAGCATCTCGGAGAAAGAGGTTAGGGTTTCGCTTGAAACTACCGGCAACTCTCTTTGTCGTCACAGCGGCTTCCGGTTTTCGATTTCCCCCCGATCCAGACTTCCTGGCTGCCGACAAACGTTCCCCAAACACTTTAATTGCACTTGTAACGGTTGATTTGGCAACTTTTAGCGATTTTGCCAGCTTTGCGTGAGAGTAGCTCGGATTTTCGCGATGCGCGAGCAAAATTTTGATACGCTGCTCTTCTTCCTTGGACGGCATTTTGACAACTGAAGAGTGAATTCCAAAATCAAAATAGGAGCAACATTCTACACACACACCTTCAAAATGAGGGTTGTTCAGGTTTTTTAAATGCAAAATTGAAAGGAATACTTCAAGTTGATATTGACCAAATTTTGACCGTATCACCCTTTAATTCTGATTCATACAAATTACTATTACTTTTTAAGTTCTGAATGTGTATAAAAACACTAAAATTTGTTTCTCATGTATAGTTAGCTGGTGTAGAGTAAAGGCGGGAGCAATTCATGAGAGCTTTTCATCAACAATGCCCTCTAGCCTAAAATTTTAACACCTATCAAGCTTTCTCCTATTGGCGCACTAATACCTGTCTATCCACCTTTCTTTCAAATTTATATAAAATAAATTCTCTCTAGTTTTCATTCAGCCGCACATACCATTAAAATTATAATCATGATTCCTGATTTAAAACTATCTATAAAAAGACAGAAAAACAACCCCATGTTAACTGTTTAATGCTTTTGCAATAATTGCTGAATTATGCAGAGGGTCCGGACGAAAATTCATTCATGAGTGTTTAACAAAACGGGAAATTGATTCCTGGATCCAAATTTGAAAAAGGAAAAAAGGGCCGTTCATATTAATTTTTTGATGCTTTCCTATGATACTGCGTCTTATACAGCTTTCCCATAAAAGTTTATTTATTTATTTATTGTCTTCGAGGACAAATGTTTCGCACAGACTTACAGTAATACCTCGATATAAAGCAACCTCTTTTTAAAGCAACCTCGATATAACGTAACCCAAAATAAAGCAACTTTTGCCTCTATATTACGTAACTTTTAAAAATATTTCTAATTTGAATAAATATGTTTAATTTCAATACTTTTTTGTCATAAAAATATAATAGTGTTGTTTATGAGCGATGCGGTAAATTCTCAGAAGCATAAAGAGCAAATGAGAGCAAGCGTTGAAAATGTAACTCCAGTACTTTCAGTATTGTGATAGTCGCTTTTGTGCTTTTTAAAATCCAGCCTAGAGCATGTATCTCCATTTCAAAACTTTATGACTATATTTGGTTTATTGATATATTGGTAACTTACATCTCCAGACACAATCAAGTTTACAAGAAGATGACGATTATTCACGAGAGTCAGAGCAGTCTGCTTTAAACGGTTTTGATGTGGCTATCAAATATGCAGAGGAGAACGGTTGGCCGCTTAATATGTCATTTTCATTGCGGCAGATGCGGTCAAAAGTTATGGACAAAATAAAAGAAGAACAGATTTAACATAATTGTAAAATTGTGAAAAATATGTATGTTTGTTGGAATCTTCACTTTAATTGTTTCTGAAAATGATTGTTCAAATTAAATAAACAAAATTGTTGAGTTTGTGACAAAAATATTATATTTTTTACGTTTCTTAAATCAGTACAAACAGAATTTTGAATCAATTTTTTCACATTTACGATCACTATCGATGCTCCGAAGGACCATTTTTAGTAGTGTTTCAATATAACGTAATTTCGATACAAAGCAACGAAAAAAAAATTTCGTTGCTTTATATCGAGGTATTACTGTATTAAAATAATAATTACCTTAATCTATTTTTGTACACCTGTTTTGAGATTCCAAAATCAAAGATGCTAGCAAATTGATTGAAGTAGTGGTTGCAAGTGTCTAAAGGGTTGTAGAAACCATAAGTAGTCCGATGACCGAGAATCCAGAGGAACTACTGATGTCGGAGTGACCGTGTAGGGACGGACAAACTAACATTTTGTAAGAGTTCGTCATTGTCGATGTTTCCGCTCAATATGTCGTATGTGAACAAACACTGTAAAAATTTTCTTCTCCTGGCAAGCGTATCCATATGTATTTATAAGATTGCAGCGATGTTCGTATGGAGTAGCGATTTCAGGATTCCATCTAAGTTTCCGAAGAGCGAAGCGGATTAAGGCTCGTTGAACACCTTCAATGGATTGACTTAGCGTCGATTGGTACGGGGCCCAAACAGGAGCTGCGTACTCAAGAATGCTTCTGACGATCGAGCAATAAAGCGTTTTGTGGGTGTATACATCGTTGAAATGAATTGTATTTCGACGAAGGAAACCAAGCATTGCATAAGCCTTTGCAGTTATGGTAGTAATGTGCGTGTGGAATCTCAACCGACTATCAAATGTAACTCCTAGGTCCTTGATTTTTTCAATCCTTTCGAGGGAATGGTTGGTCATAGAGTAATCATAACGAAGAAAGTTGCGTGATCTTGAGAAACTCACTATTTTACATTTTTCAACATTCACCAACATACTGTTTGTCATGCACCATCTCGTAACAGTGTTCAGATCATTCTGTAGTAGAATATAGTCTAGCGGTGATGAATTGACTGAAAAAGTTTCAAATCATCTGCGTAGAATAGTTTATATGAAGTCATTCGATCGCACATATCGTTCACGAAAAGAATGAATAGTAACGGTCCCAGATGACTAGCTTGTGGTACACCAGACGGTATTTCAAAATTCGAAGAGCAGTAGGAGTTCACTCTGACATATGCTGTGCGGGAGTTCAAGTACGACGCAAACCAAGTTGTAATCCATTCAGGTAGTCCCAAGCGTCGGAGTTTCTCTATTAGTAACCTGTGAGGCACTCGATCAAAGGCTTTAGAGAAATCAATGTATACAACATCTACCTGCTGGCGTTTCTCGATTTTTGGCATCAAAAAATTAGTAAATGTCATCAGGTTCGAGGTAGTTGATCGTTTTTTCATGAAACCGTGCTGGGCGTCACTAATTAATTGTTTCACGGACGGGTAAACAGCATCGTATACTAAGGTCTCGAACACTTTCGCCAAACAGTTAAGAATAGAAATAGGACGATAATTTTCGACACTATGAGTGCTTCCGTTCTTATAAACCGGCGTAATTGACGCCGTTTTTTCCACACTTGTGGGAATATTCCAGAGGACGCAGACAAGTTAAAAATTTTGTAAGAGGAATCGCTATGGTAGCTGCGCTGTTTTTTTATAAACAACGGGGGCATATTGTCAAGTCCAGGTCCTTTCGAAGCGTTCACTGCGATCATAGACTTCAGTGACAGATAGTCTAAGACTAGGAATATTTACGTTATATGGCGGTAAAAATGCAGAAGGTAGATCCGAGGGTAATTCGTTTTCATTTAGGAAGACTGATTGGAAAAAGTCGGCGAACAGATTGACACAATCCTCGAATGATTCCGCAGTTCTGCCAGAGTAAGCGACATCAGCTGGGATCCTACTCGATTTTTTTCGGCCTCGAACAAACGACCAAAAAGCGGCGGGATTGGATTTCAATTCGTTTTGAGTGCGACTTATATACTCACATAAATGGCATTCCTGAGCACGCTCGTACTCCTTTTCCACGTCCAAAAGGATGGATTTGTGCTCGCTAGATTTCGTATGGAAGAAACGTTTACGTGCTTTCCGTAGGCGGTTACGTAGAAGTCTAAGATTCGCATTCCACCACGGCTTCCTGTTCGTTGAGTTCGGTTTTAACGTTCTTCTGGCAACCATCACGTCTAAGGTAGCATATATACTGTCGTAGAAAAAGGAAAAAGAATCGTCGATATTCGAACAAGCTTGCAGTGTCGTCCAGTCTATTGTTTCTAGAGCAGTGCTTAAAGCACCGAAGTCACAATGACGGAAGTCATATCGTTGTAATTTAACACATTCCGATGAGCTTAATGCATAGCCATTGTCAAATTATAAAATAAACGGTGTTTGGTGCGAGTCAATTCTTAAAAGAGCTGATGGAGGATTAAAGACGTCGAACGAGCATATGTCACTGACGAAAGCGAGATCAAGTAGTTTGCCATTAGCGTTACAGTTGTCGTTCAATTGCATTAATCCAGAACCGATAATTTTGTCAGCTAGAACGCATTCGGATTCAGTTGATGCTTTGTTCGGGATGAGAGCGTCTACATCTTCATCAAAGGTCCAAAAGTTTATGATGCTGTAGATTGGCCCAGTTTTTGCGTATTCTGTGCAATGATGATTAAGAGCAAATATAAACCCAAAGAAGAGGTTGCAAAATTTCAATGCCGCTCGGAGCTTACTCTATGCGCCGAGATTGTATGATTGCTTTATCGATTACTGGCGTGGAGACTCCAGTTCTCTAGCAAAATGATACCTTTATACAAACGTTCAAGAACAACAAGAAACAAAATGGAATTTTAAATCTATTGAATAATGCATCCCACAAACCATAAAATAAAGGGCGATCACGAAATTATTGCGACACATTCAACAGAGCATAACTTTTTTACTATTGGGTGAAAATCAACCAAATTTTGTACATCTTCTAATTGATGTGTATTGTTTACATGCTGTCAAACTTGAAGTAGTGTTTTTCGGTTTAACGAAAATGGATGAGAACCAACGCGAGTCGAGACAACAAATTCTTTCCAAACACCTGGAACTTCCTGACCTGCTGAAGCAGTTCCAAAAGCGGTTGACGTAGGATCATGGCAAAGGAGGGACTGGAGAACAAAAAGACGGAGGAAAAGGTGAAGCGGATGATTGAAGCAAATCCCAACGTCTCAAGCCGTGATTGAGCTAAAAAGATCGGCATGTAGCAGAGCTACGTCCAGAAGGCAAAGAAGAGAGCCGGACTACATACATACAAGGTAGAGAACTTCCCAAATCGCGATGAGTGGCAACAATCGACGGCTTAAACTCGAGCACGGAAGCTCTACGAGAAGATGCTGACAAAATATGGCTGCTGTGTGATGGACGACAAAATGTATACAAAAGCCGATTTTAAGCAAATTCTGGATTCGAAGTTTTTCACTGGCAAGAGCAAGTTTGAAGTAGACAATAAATTTTAGAAGAAGATAATGTCGAAGGTCGCCTCCAAATATCTCGTTTGACAGGCCATTTGCCCTTGCTGACTGAGGAGTGAGTCTTTCGTGACAAAGGGCTCAGTAAATGGCGAGATCTACAAATCTCAGTGCCTCGATAAGCGCCTTTTGCCGTTCATGCAGCAGCACGGTGAAGTTCCGCTATTTTGGCCGGTTTTTTTTTATGTCTAGTAGTGACAATAACACAGCAAAAATTATAATTTTGTTTTCTATGTTTCTCGAAAACCAAACATCTTTTTTTTCAAATTTCAAATTATTAATTTTGTTCTCCTGCTTCCATTAAAAAATCTCCTCTTTTCTGATTGACCAACCAAAGAAACTATCCATCAAGTGACATTTTTCTTGATTTTGTTCATAGCAAATTGAATGTTGTCACCAAACAGGCTTCAAAGCACATTAGAAACGATGTTTTCGTTGAAACATCACTGGTGCTATCTTATGGAGAATAGAAAACAAAACAAGTACCATTAAATGACTGACAAGTCTCATCTGCTTGACCGTAGGCATTCGGATGCTCGCCTGTATTTGAATGCATCATCATCATCATCACTATTTCACAAGCCGACAAAAAAAAATTGAAATCGAACTAGAAAAGGTCTCGTCTACGTAGTGCGTTTTCCCAAATATTCCAGCTTTATGACCTGCCAGTGGCACACTCCCTGTTGACCTCAGCTAGGCAGGCACTGACACTGATTAATGTCAGCCGTCAATTCGATGTCACCAGTTGAAAGCATATTGTCACGCGGTTTGATTACTTTTCATTCTTCGCGCCAGTGCTTCTTTTTTGTTCGCCCGGCATTGTCAAAGTAACGTGCTGGTCTTTGATAAAATCGGGGGGACCAGGCCTCATTCTTGAATGAAGAAGGCGAAGCCGAAGCGGGGGACATCTGAGCAGTTTAACTTCACTTTGCTTAGGCAAATGGACCGTGGTTTAGTTTCCGGTGCGTTTCCTGATAGCTTCAGGTCACTTTCGCCCGGTGATGATTGCCGAATGTGTTCGTTCAACTCACTACCGACCACGGTGGGAGTCTTTCTGAAACACTGCTGGAAAAGAAAAACTGTCATCGGACGGCTTGGCGGGGCACAGCCCTTAAGTGACTATCCAGTGTGTTGAGTTACAGGCTGGATCGTTTATCATTTTTTACGGTCGCCATAGGGTTTGAAATTTTCGGCTCATCATTCTTTGTTTGCATTTTCCCGCCAGGTATCGGCAACTTGGCTACAAAGCCATTCACCCGCAACTTATGACTTCTGACGGACGACGATAGCGATTCGCACCAGAAAACCCACAAAGGGTGATGCAAAGCTAGGGAAATGGGCAAATTTGTCAGAACAGCTTTTGTTTACTTAGAAAATGTGTCAGTGGCGTTTCCTTTGTCACTGGGATCCCAAGACATTTTGATTCAAGCAATATCGGCCCAATAAGGATGGGCATCGTCAGTCATGAAATGCGTCTCCATTTGCTTACTCAGAATGAAAACCGCGACGCTTAAGAGCTGAAAGGCGTTGTTCGTTTGATGCCGGAAATTGCTGTCTGGAAGTGGTCACTTTTAGCTACCGTCAATCTTGTGGGTTGCCACCGTTTGCTTGCATTGAGCGAAAGGTGTCTTTTCACGTTTGAGATGTAGGTCTTTTTACGTGTTTTATATAGCTCAACCTAGCGCTGTAACCCATTATGGAGACAAACAATTGGTTGAGCCATAAATAAACATAATGTAATTGGAATATGTTCAGTCCCTTAGTCCGGGAATCACATCGGGAAAAAAACTATCAATGATATTTTCACAGTAATACCCGAGTAACCAAAAGTTCCATAAAACAGTCTCTTAGAAGCTTACTCAGCCCTGCTCGAGGGCTGTATAGCATTCTATGCAGCTTAAAATTTAAGTTCTTATCGATACTTTCAAGTTCTATAGCCCAAGCTGAATAGAAGGCTATTCAGCTTTTGCATGAGACTTAGATTTTTTAAACTTTTTGCAAAAAAAAAAGAAAATGACAAAAATGAAGCGCGTACGAATTTTTCTTAGTTTTCAAATCTTACGCCACTTTCTATTACTGTCTCTACTCTCTCTACACTTAATGAATTTAATACTTACTTGAAAAATCTGCATGCATGAAGAATTGAACCTGAACCTTCCAGATGATGACTGAACACGTTACCTTTGAGCCATCACCGTTGTCAGGGTAGTTGGTTCAAAAACTTGAATTTTAAATATATTAAAGAATTTCACCTTCACTTTTTCAAAGTAGGCGAAATAAAAAAACGTAAACATTCAGCCAAACCGATGTGCATTTAACGAAACCATATTTTTTCCGCGTGCAGCAGGTAATAATTAATGCAATTTTTTATTCAAATACTAGCAGACCCGGTAAACTTCGTCTTACCATTTTAAACTTGGCGTCTATTTCATTTTTTTTCGCTGTTTGACTTAAAAAAAGCATCAAATCTTGAGTTATTAATCGTCTCGCTTTCTTGAACATGTCCTAGTTTTTAAACGTATCAATCTTTTCCGTTTGCTAGAATTGGCCTGCTCAATTATACCGGAATCAAATCTAGGAATTTTAACTCAATTCTACGGGTCTTTTAACTGATTATTCAAAAAATATCTCCAATCAATTTTACATACATCTTACATGAATCCTTTTAATTTACATTTCTTTGATTCGGATGCTTTGAATATTGCCGAATGATATCAGGTATCAGCTTCCCGTTGCAAATTCAATTTTTTCAGCACTCAACGTTACCATCAAACTTGGTAAATCTCATGCTAAAAAAAATCCACTCTTTATAACTTGTTCCATAAATAACATATGTTGATTATCTATGTTTCATTTATTGTATACAATTTAGTTGATTGACTTCGCTTTGCTCGAGTTCACTTTAAGGTTTAAATCGAAATCAAAAATTTCTCATTTATTGGAATTTATTGCATATGAAACTTTATGGAAGAAGAATTTTGAATATCAGGACAATTTTTGGAGTGTTTGCCCAATATTCTGCCTAGCGCAGCACTTTTAGCTCCCGAGTAGCTTTTGATGGTATATTTTTTAGAACTGAAGAAAAAAAAACATTAGAGATGATTTTTTTCAAACCATTTTCAAGCAGTTTCACTTTCCTCACATTTGGAAGCAGTGGTTATTTATATCCATATTTTCATCAAAATCATGTCCAAAAAAAAGGTTCGCCCATTTTTTTTAGCAAAAAATGCTAATTAAATCAAGAAGTCTTGATTTATTGGGTTAATATTCAAAGAAATTTTATTTGGTTTTGAAAGGAGAAAAGATATGATTAAATTTTTTGTTATTCAACCGAATTAAAGCATTTTTATCTTCTTTTTCATCCTTTAATACATACCTGCCAATATAAACCATTGTTGTCTGATTTAAAATTTTCCTAAACAGTGTTAAAGGTGATTTGCTATTCTGTTTAAGATTATGTGATATTTTCAAGATTCAATAAGATTAAATTGGAACGCAGGTTTTAAAAAATTTAAAACATAAAAAAAACTAATCTTTCAAGGCCACGATGATTTCATGAGTTCATTCTTTTTTTCTGGAAATTTTCATGTAAATTTACCTCGACATTTAAAAATTTTAAATATCCGTTCAGATTTAACACTCGGGATACCCTATCTGACTATTTTAGAGAAAAATTGGAATATGTTTCATGACTTAAAGGCGCATTGCCACTTGTTTCACCGTGCGAAATGACAGGAGTTAATTTTATTTTCAACACTTTTAGATCATAACAAAAACTTATAAAAAAACAAATTCAGCTTCTGCTATCAAAATAATTATGCTTCTGGAATATCAATCACAAAAAAATGTCTCGGATCTAAAGTCTCACCTACGTAATCAAAATATGTTAAACACACATTTATGTAAAGTACGTACTTGAATTCTGTGTAAACAAATAGGGAATCTGTAAACAGTTTTTTGGTGAACGATTTAAAAAAAAAAAAGTTAAGTTTATTTAGTCAGATTGTTTATTTGGGCCCAACCATTTATAAACTTAGAAATCATGTATACATTTTTTGTAAATGTTGAACGTTCTCACTTCATTGCATTCGGCCTTCAAATGAACATCAATCTTATATAATCCATTTTAAAGGACAGGCTCTTGTTCAATTCATGTGTCTGTTCATTTGCAACGGATTTTGTGGTTGTTTTATAAATTTAATGGCGCATGATACAACTTCTGTGAAGCACATTTGTACATGTTTGAAAAATATTTCTAGCGTTTTGGATTATAAACCAAGTCTTTCCACTTTTCTTTTTTCAAATGTCCACAAAGAGTCATACCATTATTTCATACGTATCAGTACTAAATTCATATTATTTAGACAACAATTCTTTCTTGAAATAACACGAATTGAAGTTTTAATTTTTTCAAATAGTTTGAATGGTTTTGATTTGATCGGCAAAATATTAATCTGGGTCACATATGGGCGTCATTCATTACTACATATGTGCTGTACAAATGATCTAGGAATCAAGAAGAAAAAACACATCTAGGCTTCATGTGGTCACCACATGCATCGAAATTATGCTTGGTTGAGAAATGCGCGCCCAAAATTTCTCACTAAACAGTATGCTATGCCATAGTTACTAACCTCCTACGACGTTTGCTTGTGACGCCTTGACCATAGAGACGAAAAACAAACCGCCCGCCCGGCGCCCAAAGTAAAGAAAATCTCGAAAAAATTGAAGGCCATGACTTTAATTTGATTCATTTTAATACAAATTTAATGATTACGGACAATTGATGCGACTTTTTGTTGTTTTTATTCGATATAAACCGATTCGCATGGCTACAGAATATTCTAAAAATAATTTCATTCGAATCGTTTCGGTCCTTTCGGAGGAGTAGTACTACAAACACCGTTACAAGAGAATTTTATATAATAGATTAGTTTTTGTATTTTTTTTATTAATAACATTTTAGATTCTCGGTACATACTTCCAAACATGTACTTAGTTGTGCAAACAATCGACGGCAAAGGGCGCAAAGAATTAACTGCAGTCTCAGCAAGATGGGTGGAAACTTCCAGTAGGGGCCAATTTCTTCGTTGGCCTAATAGTAAGTCCCAGTCAGAGCTCTCCAATTTGCTGAAAAGCCCAATGTCGAAACCCACCGCTTCATGGACACGGAGCAGGTGTAAGATAAAGAGAAAGGATTAGAACACGCTGAATGAAGCAGATGCGTTTGTCGAATCCATGTCCGGTGAATCCAGCACGGACTCCTGCATTCAGGTTCAACCCAGCAAACATTTATGACATTTAACACAGAATCAACAGAATTATTGAAACAAATATACCAGATGAAAAGATTGTATTAAACTTACCAAAATAGCATATAGCTACAAAAGTGGAGGCGATATATCTACAATGACAAGATTCCAACGATTCGAATTTCCCACAAAAAGCAAAATATTCGAAAAAAAAATTCCTGCACCGAGATTTGAACCCCAGTCCTCCGAGTTCGCTCTGCGGTATCTTACCACGATGTCAACTTATCAGTTGATATGAGCCACGCTATAGGTCTATAGGTGAGATTTTCTTTTTACGAACCGGGCAAAGGAAGAGACCGGATAGAGAGTCAATTGAAGGACCGCTCATTTATCGTAAATCAGTTCACTCAAATCGTAAATGTCGAATTAGCATATTCTTAACTTTTTTGAGACATATTTACGAGTTGACTAAACTACTATCCGATCCAACTTTTATTGGGCAAAGCTTCTCGTATATGAATGATAGAAAATCACTCAATACCAACGTGTTTACGATGGTTATTGAAAATGTCTTAATATTCGATTTGGATTATCATTTCTATTACGATTTAATGTTAGCTGGGAAGCCCTCCAGCCAAATATCGATGATATCAATTTTCAACGACTGAATGATGAAACTAAGTTATTAAGTAAAGTTATTTCGGTACCTCGTTGGTCCTTTTTGGTGTTTTTCATACGCATTTCTTCGAAAATCGACATCTGTTCGCTTTGTGTTATGAGACGAAGTGAAAACAACCGTATTTGAATCGTAACAAAATTCACCTTCACAAGTACATTTCAAACAGCCATTTTCTGAATTGAAGTTTGCAACACCTTGAAAAAAGAAATAAATAGGTATCATGCAATTATTTTTTGTTATTAATAAATACCTTTCAAAAAAGCTCGAGCAGGTGAATCACAAATGAAGCATCTCAGTGAAACCTTCACGTCGAACCCATTTATCACTAGTCCATGGGAAGATATGAAGGCCATCTCTTCAGCAAATTGCTTCAAATAGCTATCTAAGCTTAAAGGCTTAGTATTTCCGCAATAAAGAGCTATCGGCATGGGATGAGCTTCAGGAATTTCAAATATATTGATCAAAATTGGCCATAATTGTAATTTACTACTTTTGTAAACTAGCAAACCGTCGACATTTACGTTGATTGATATCGACATTGGTTGGTCAAGGTTTCTAAAATAACTCAAAGTAATATTTTGTACATGGGGTTACAGTTGCTTTGCAAACTGAAATACCGAAAAAAACTGATTCAAGCAGGAACGTATGCCTCTATACCAAAACTGGGCTCCAGGAATGTCAACGATTTTTGAGTTTTCACTCCTCGATGTTTTGAGTAACGTCCTAGCTGAGCGTGGTAATCGTTTTCTATCAGTTTTTTGTCGAATTAATTCCATAATTAGATTTATTGCCGCATGTGTTTGTCCCGTTTTTAGAGCCCAATATCGAAGTGATTCTTCCAAATTTAATTTTTTGATAAGGTTTTCATGGTACTTAATTTCGGTTTCGTCATCCTCATCTTCAGATGAATCAAGTTGTGGTTCAACAAAATTAGTATATTCTTCAAATCTTTGATGTTCCAAAACTATAGGGTTTGTGTTTGACAACTCTGGTTCGAGGAAAGCTGGTGCTGAAATTGAACTTTAAATTAGTAAAATATTTTCCAAATATTATTTTCTTAAGTACTTACCGGGACTTTTACGTTGTAATGTTCTTTCCTCAGCTCATTTTTGTTCCAATCGCCGGCGACGGTAATAAAACAAACCATTCTTTCTTATTTTTTGTAAATAATCCATTTTTGTTCACAAATTGAGAACGTCTTCGAAAAATTTTCTTAGAGAATGTAAACAAACCATTTGAAACAACTCAATTCGCATTGAAGTTCCATAAAAGTTCCGCATGGAACCAAAAAGTTCTTACGAAGTTCCGCATGGAATCAAATAGTTCGCAATAAGTTCGTAGCGAAGCACGATAAACGATTATTTTGTTATTGTCTGAATCCTTTGCTATGCTTCAATAAGGCATCGTAACGGGCTAAAGCAATAACCAAACGATATAAATTCGACTTTTGCACAAGAAATGGGGATGTTCTCTTTCACAGGGTCTTTAAATGTGTGAACTTGTATTGAAAATAAACAAGTTTTAAAAATAATTTCACATTATTTTACAGTCTAATATTTGATATCTGAACTACACAATCCCGTCATAAAATTAATTTTTGATTTGCACTAATCTGAGATATGACAAATTCACTTAACGCAGAAAACAAAATGTTATACCCCAGACAACCAGAAGTCGTATATTATTTTACAGATTTTATCGTATTAATGTTATTTAAACTCATTTTCGTATATCTGCACCCACAATGTGCGGCCCAAGCATATCTTTTATCGTATTTAAATGCATTGCATGTTTTTATTACGACAATTCGTATACATGCACCTACAATGTGCGTCCCATGTATATTCTTTATCGTATTTAAATACATTGCATGATTTTATTACGACAAAATAAACCAAATCATGAATATGTGTGCTAATGTACCTATATGGCCTCCAAAATTATACGTATATACTGGTTTTGCTGCATTATATACGAATTGTTTACACGTATATTTGCACGTATATTTGTGTTGCAAATTTGATATACCCACCAAATGGTTGTCTGGGACCTCTTACCGTGTATGTTACAAATCGTATTCCCCCGACATACGCTCTATAAAAAATAACGTATCGTTTTGAAATAACCCTTCCAACCAAACTCTTTTTTTTCTTTTTTTATGCTTACCGATGTAACTTTCAGTTTATTAGACTTTTGAACAGACTTTTTAACCACCCAGGGTCATTGGAATATGTTTTCTAAATATTTGACTTTCCTTTGCGGTAAGGGTTTATATGACCCGAACTGTACTTTCTCGAATCAATATCATCCTAGCAAACATGTATGTTCATCAACAAACTTTGTTAAACGTTTCGTATAAATTTTAGAATTTCTAGAGATCAGCGCTTAAAACTCGAAAAAATAGCATTAACCTACCAAAGTCGAGGCAATTACAAACATGGCTTAAGCGATAAAAATTAAACAAATTGGACGATATTCAACACCTTATTCGTACATGCTGAAAGTATGCAAGAGAGCGCAAGTTTTACTCTCATGGCAAGCAAACCGATGCCAGCGACAATATTTGCTGCTTCTCTAATTGGACAATTTTTCGAAACGATCCAACTGGATTTTGGCAATCTGGATGCACTGCTTATCACAGAGAGAATAACGATGTTGTTTTCTCACTTGGATTCTAAGCGGAGAACAAATTCGCAAACATGGCGAATTTTTTATTATATCCGATGTATACCGACTTAAAGTAATTGTTTTAACAATCGACGGTACTTATTTGGCAAGAATTTCGATTCGCATTAACATTGTTAACAATTAAAACTATCATTTCTTGTTTGCAGAGTCAGGAACGGTTAATGCTAGATACATGACATTTTCTGACTTTTCCTTAAATGAGGAGCTCTACAATTTCTTATTTTAGATTTTTGAATTTGGTCACCAGAGTCACCCAGCAAAAAAAAAAGGAAAATTAGCCGGTTAGGATAATGGATTATTGTTTTGGCTGTAAAATCTAAACTGCTGAACCAATTTTCATAAACCATAACACTTTGAAATCATCCACATGTCTGCTATAAGATGTTTCATAAACATTTGAGTTTTCACTTTTGTGGTCTTCAGAAAACGATCTTTAAGCCAAAAAGTCCTTCCAAATGGGTGTTTTGCATCAAAAATAATGCATTTTCAAAAGGTTGTGTTGCAAAACTTTCCATTGATATGAATTAAGATAGAAAGAGAGCTCATATTGAAATAATTTAAGTTCTTGGTTTAACAGACCACATCTGGTGATTATTTGAAAAACTGTTAAAAAAAGTATTCGATGATTATATAGCAATTTTTTCATGGAGATCAAGGAATTTTCATAGGAAGAAATTGTCGTTCAGTTCAATTATAATCAAATCCAACCAATAATGATAAATTAAAAATGAAGAGACTGATAGGGTGACGAATTCTAGTATTAAATCATAGTATTTCAGCATAAGTGAAGACCAAATCTGAAGTTTACCGACTTCTACTTAACACTTTTTGTTACCATGACACTTTTGTTACAAGACACTTTTGTTACCATGACACTTTTTGTTACAAGACACTTCAATTAACTCCAGAACTTGATATCTGCGCATTAAATCCATATTATGTTGAAATACAGCGCATGTATTTCGTGGTTCTTATTATTTTAACCGAGGTGATCACGACCTTCGATCAAAAACGCTATTTTTTGATCATTTTGTATTCCGGTCTTATCTTCAGAAGTCACAAAAATAAGAATGATTAAAAATAAATAGTAAACATGCAGACGGTTCCCAAATGGTATAATTTATTAAAATCAGTTCAGATGATTTGAAGATACGGTCAAAATAGTAATCCGGATCTATATAGCCCTAACCAGCTAATTATTCTTTTTTAATACCTTAAAGGAAAGTAAAATAATTCAGCTTGTATAGATGATTTCGAAGAAAAAATAACATTGATTGAAAAAATGTATTATTTAAATTTATTTGAAAAATTCAAGAAAAGGGTGAGGATTCAAACTGATTTCAAAAACGTTAGGGCTTTGCACCGTTTTTGTATTGTTTACTCATTCCGGTGCCGGCAAAACTTTTACTAACACAACTTTAAAATTTAAAGCTGATGGCTAGTTCAGTAAAAATGTTTTACGAAATTAAAAAATCAATACGTGACGAGAAACATAGCTCCATATCATCTATATCATAACAATTCGTAACGCTCAAAGAGGTAGGGCTCTAGGAGCGTAAAAAAAATATATGGACGCTCCTTAATGTATTCGAAATCATTGAACCTCTTCTTAAATGCCAAGAAAAGCTGGTTATGATATTACGAACTTTGAAGTCCAAATATCAATGAACTTTATGAGAGTTTTCTAATGTTACAATTACAACAAATATCTAAAATATTCTTTTCATTCGATGGTGTTCATTGGGCACGATGAAAAATCTAGTAAAAATCTAGTAAAAATTTACTATCAATTTTTTGATATTATACATTCAAAACACTGTACTGTTGTTAACATTCTTTTTTTAATTAGGCTGGAACACATTTCAATTTCTTCTTTTGTCCCCCCCCCCCCCTTCGAAATTTCCGGAAAACCCAAGGAGGAAAAAAATAAAGTTTGAAGTATTTTATGTTAATTATATCCGGATATATGTTATTATATCCGAAAGATTAAAAGACCAAAAATAAAGATTTCTTGCAATTTATTCCAATTTATTTGTTTTTTTTTTGCATTATTTTTTATCTGTGAAGTTTTCTTATGCCAAATGAAGAGTTATGAAACATATTTTGTCCATCCTATAGAAGAAATTTTACCAAAACGTTCGCGAGCCAGGTTTTGGAATGTGTGCGATCATACACAGCTCTCTTTTTAATATCATCATCTGAAATTGCTTTAAAATAACGAAATGAATTGGGAAATTACAGTTTTGGGTCAACTCATAAACCTTGCATGTTATTTGGTCAATTTGGATTTGGTGGCCCACGATTCCCCACCATTTTTCTAAATCCAAAAAATATTGCTTTTATTCAAATAGTCAGAATTTGGGGAAAAAAACTTATTAAAAATTAGAAAAAAATATCTTATGATACCTTGAAAATGTAGAAAATCACACCATTTTTTATTTTCAATTTTATCTTTTATAATAAAGAAGTTATGGAACAACGAAAAAAGTGGCCCATGATTCCCCCCTCTCCCATACATTTTCTTTGGGGGTCCTCAATAAATTCTTGAAATTTTCAATTTTCTCTCATTATTTTTTTTTATTGATGCATCTTAAAGCCCAGGAAAAAAAACTCCCTAATCAGACCTTGAGTGTCAATGTGACCCTCCTCGCTGAAATACGTTATATCTCTCTTGTTTCACAATCGCAGCGCTAATATAAATACACCACAAAAATTGGTATGAAATAATCTTTCTAGTGAATATGAATTTATAACGGAAATCTTGCTTTTACATTCTTAAAATACCGTGCAAAGTTGAATTTAAGTGCAAAAAATCTGAAAAATTGCAAATTGACAAAAAAAATTAAAAAACAGCTTATTTAAAAATTTGCCAAATATTCAGTGTTTCGTGTTTCCAAAATCTAAAACGCAAAATTTTGCCCCATTTCGTCAACTTCCCAATCTTCTTTACGAAGTTTATCTGGTATGATTTAAACAACTTCGACGATTCATTGATTTGAAAGTATGGATTTTACACCACTTTTTTATTTTTTTTGTGGTCATGATCTTAAAAAAATTCAAAAAACTTCAGTTTCCTCGAACACTAAATGAAATTTTCTTTGAGCATTCCGTAGCTGATTTTAAGTCTTTTTGCGAAGCATGTTTTTTTTCGATTTTTTTGTTCTTAGACTTTGAATAACGGAAAAGTGCTGAAGTGCTACAGGTGAATATTGTCTGAAGAACGTATTTGAGTTACATCACGAGATTTCTAAAATTGAAAATTTTGTAAGAATCGGTTGTGAATCAAAAAAAATATAACGGTTTTAGTCAGAAGTGTCAAATTTATCTAGACACTGTAACTGGTAAAATTTCTGGGACGGATAAGGGTAAAAAGAAGTTTTTTTTTAATCTTTGGGTAACTATCCACTTTTATCAATCCACACCTTAGAGCAGGGGTCGGGGAACTTTTTGAATCATTACCCCCAAAACATTTTCATTTAAGTTGATATTACCCCATGCCGAAGAGCAAAAAAACGTATCCGTAAACACTGAGCGAGCTCTCAAAGCGTGTTATTTGAATGCTTCAGGGGGAAATATTCACTTCTGCATTTGCCGCTAAATTCTTTACTTTCGAAATAAAACCAACATATTCATAACATTGCAATATGAAAATATACATTTTTCATTCACAAAATATTAACTGTTACCCCCAAGAACTTCACTTTTACCCCATTTGGGGTAATTTACCCCGGTTCCCCGACCGCTGCCTTAGAGCAAGTTCAAACGCACCGGAAAGCTGTTATATATCAGCTTTTTCAGAATTAAACCTGTATAATGGTCCTGCATTATGTAAGGAAGACTAAATCGGGAATAAGGATTGATGTATCTTAATTGAATATAAGAAAACTTATGAGATTGAGTTCTTACACACAAAGCTGCTTCCAGCTAAAGTGAAGTGCAAACAATACTGGAAGAAAGCAGTTTTTTTTTTAATTTTAAGACTTACAGTGTACCTTAGTTAGTTGAATTAGTTCGGAATATGCACTGCGTTTGCAATTTATCCCATGAACGGGACGAGTTTAAAATAAGATTTATTTTCAAAAGGCCAAATCTTTTTTATTATTTCTACATTTATCTTCTATTTTTCACGATTATTTATTTAGTTCTAGTTTTGTGATTCAAAGAACCACAACAAATATTTTAGGATATATGTGTGGAACTTGAACGATGAAGATTTCCGTTTGTACTGAACCTTTTGTACCTTGTGTTGTTATTAACTAATAAACTGCGCTTCAAAATATTTAAATGATTTTAGAATTGCTTACAAACATTTAAACGGCTATTTGAAGAAAGTTACGTGATTTGAATAACTAATGAAGCTCATTGGGGTGTGGGATACAAATGACGTTCATTTGGCAATAACTGCATCCGACAGCCGAATCCAATCTTCAAGCACTTTAAAAGGAGAGGCAAATCGATATTGTCGCAAAACAACAATAGGACTTAATCATCAAAACTTACTCAATTTGGTGCCATTGAATTACGCTGTCAAGTTCTCATAAGTGATGGGCAACTCCCCTTTTTGGACGCTTACATCAACAATCAGCTCACTTATAATTATGCCTACCGAATGAAAGAGCCCGTGCGCGACAGAAACCAATATAAATCTGATTTATTCAAATTTATTCCCCAGCGTGCATTGGTCAACACGTGTGGGTGAAGAATTGAACAATACCACAACACAAGAGGGGCAAAGACCAGAGGGTCAAACCCCAATTGTACACACGTTGCAGCATTCATTCATTTGAAACCGAAACAGAAGTAAGCAAGCAAGGACAAGCAAGGGAGAGGGTGATAAAATTCATTTAAATCCTTGAAAATTCGTTCCGGTCTACCACTCTTGGATCTGGTTTTCCCAACAACTGAACGACGGACGACATGTTTGGGTTTGAGGGAAAGAGGCAATCGAAATGGCACACTCTCCTTCAGTTGCTAGAACGTTTAGCAATTTCGCCGGAAGGTCGCTTACCAAGCCACACTCAAGAAGGACTCTCCAGCAGCAGCAGCAGCAGCAATTCGAATGCATATAAAACACTTATGATAAACCATGCCCGAGCTCCCCCTTCTCAATTATGTTGTAAGGCATGAATGGAGAGCAATCAGACGACGCATTCAATCTGTTTGTTTGTTTGTTTGTTTCTGGTAGGAAAAACCTCCTTCCACGGATATGAATGAAGAGACGGGACGACATACGAGCGAAAGCTAGCGAAGGATGTGCTCGGAAAACTAAATTGCTCGATCTTCACGTGAAATACTTACGGGCGGGCGGCAGCAACCCGTTAGCTTGAGATATTCGCCTACACCCACAACCCTAGTTTCAAACAGACCACTACACCGGTCCGGGTCTGTCTTGGCTTTCTTTCTCTTGAATCGACGGAAAGGAAAATAATTACGTTGAGTGAGACGCCTTCTGGAGCTCCGAAAGCAGTGCAGTAGATTTATGGACTCAAAATACCAACTGAAAAAAACCTAAACTGAAATAATACAATTTTCGATATTTGCGTCCAAAGACCATTTTTTTGAGGTTTTTTTTTAAATGAAACCAAAAGATTTTTAAAAGCCTAAAAATGATACAAAACCTGCGGATGTGTTTCGATAAAAAAAATTTTTTAAAAGTATTTTTGATTACTTGATTATTTTTGCAAACTTTGGATTTTTGGTTGAATTTTGAATTCATGTGTCCGGATTTTGCCAAGTTTTATAGTAAACTAGCCCGAATATGTCCGACCCGGATATGCACCGGAAAAATTCTGGCAACCTTGATGTTTAGTTTAGCAGAATAGTATTATCAATGCAATTCAACAAAGTACTTTTGTCACCCACTGACCCATGTTTTCTATGCTTCTCCCAAACAAAATGTCTCGAAATCCCATTCACATCGCAATGGAGCTTCTTCCTGTCATCAGATAAGCTTGAAATTGAAATGACCTTCTGGTAAGCCGTAATTAATATAATATAAATGTTATTTAGAAAACGAGCATTAGTACTTCAGTAAAAAAAAAATTAAGTAGATTGTTTATTTTTTAAACCGATAGATTACTCCTTAACAGGACAGAACATAACAGGAGTTCACAGAACCTTTTGAATGGTAATCGTTTCATTGACCATAGATTCACTGAGCTTTCAACTGTTGAAATCAGCCCCATGCGAAGGACCTGTTTATAGCTAGAAATAATATCAAAAGGTACCAAAAATACACCATGGATCCGGAAAGTGATATTATCACTGATAAAATTATATAAAATTATTATATCTATGTTTGTAGTAAATTTTTAAAGAAAAGCCACAAAACACAGTTTTTGTTCGTCGAAAAAGCTTAGTTTTATGTTTGTAAACAACATTTGTTCTATGAAAAAGTTTATAAACGAGGGAAATTTATTAAGAATTTTTACAAAAATTGCATATGTACAGGAACTAAGGAACTTATCTTTAAGTACTTTTTCGATTGTTGTTTTCATACACTCCAGCCATGTTTTGTTAAGCTTCTCTGAGCTGTAACTTTTGAAAAGTGATAGGCAAACAGTTTTCATTAGTATTGATTGTTAGATAAACTTGATTTGAAACATTCTGGGCAGAATGTACATATATAAGTTAAAAAAAAAAATAATAATAAAAAAAAGGTGGAAATTGTGCTTTTGTTATAAAAATTTAAAAAGGATTCAGAAATCAAAAAACTAGAATGAAATAGAATATCAATTTTATTCATTAAATATTTCATTTTTTTCTACTTATAAGTTTGATTATGATATGCGGTCAATCTATTTAAAAATTTCCAAATACTTTAGTTACTTGATAATTTGCAAGATTTATTTCAAAATACACACAAAACATTAAAGAAAGACACATTTATTTGAAGATTTTTTTTTCAATTAAATTTTATAATTTTCTTCTTCTTTTTCTAACACCAACATGGACAAAACTTGTATGCATCCTGGAAACTGAAAAACTAGTGTTTCTCAGTTTCCTTTTCAACATAGTTTCTGATACTTAAAACATGTATTGAAGATACTATTACGGCCAGGCCAACTATGTGATGAAAACGCAAAAGATACAGGAACTAGGGAGGTATAAAGCGTGGAATTCCCTGCCAAACGCTTCTTATGATTATGTAGGATTAGGTTATAAAGTTCAATGATTGATATGAAGGGTGATGTTCCAATCTTTGTCCCTTTACCCATTGTTGTACGGAATGACTTAAATTGTCAATTTATCAGCTGTTTTTCAACTTTTTCCCACAAATAATACAGAATCATGTTAATTGGAATGTTTGATGATAAATTGAGGCTTTTCATGATATTTTCTGCAGTTTAAATTTTTTTAGTTTTTTTTCGCGCGATTTTTGTGCTAATTGTTAAACAAAACCTTAAGAAGGACTAGGGCAAATGAGGTTTTACGTCAGAACTAAACATTTTTCGAATCGGTTTTCTTTACGAAACGTTTGTTGGACTATTTTAACACCATTAGGCTGGAAATAAAATAAATTTCTTCCATTGTCACTTCTTTCCCACCCCCCCCCCCCCCCCCCCTTCGAAATTTTCAAAAACCCGAGGGGGGAAATAAATAAAGTTTGAAGTATTAAATGTAAATTTCGATAAAAAAAATTAAAGAATCCAAAGATAACAAGATGAAAAAACAAATTTTGGAAGATGGAAGTTATTCCACCTTTTGTATTCTTGATTATATTGAATTTTCGATAGTAAATTACTTGTTTTTTAGGTTTCGTGCAATGATATTCTATGAAACTGTGTTACATACAAGCTTTCGTGCAATTTTTTTCCAATTTATTCGTTTTTCGCATTATTTTTTAATGCCGATATGGTTATAACTTTTTTCGTGAAATAATTTGGTTCTTCTCATGTTGGCAAAACAAAAACTTAAGAAAACGAAAAATCAATACCTGATGAAAGACAAATTTCATTTCAAGCTTATTTGAATTTACTAGATGATTTCACATGCAAAAATCTTCTTCCATACAAATTTCCATACTAAATTGAACACGTTCATTGATTGCATTCAACTGAAAAAAAAAAAATAGGTTTGCCTTTTAATATGGCATGTTTTTTGCTAAAGTAGTGGATATTTACGATAAACTATTGATTTTAGTTATATCTGTGCTCTAAATAACAATTTCCATTCAGAATTTTTATATTTGATGCACTCAATGTTGATTTTTAACAAAACCTTTATTCAAAAACGCTTCATATTACCATAAATAAATTTTTCTATCTTCAGAAATAAAAATTGAAATTTTGAGATTATTAAACTCGTTGAAAAACATATCTATGTTTTGAAAAGTCGGGCAGCTTGTAATGTTTGAAAAGTCTCAAAATCACCTAAACTGCTATGGCTTTGAGGGTCTACTTTTTATAAGATTTATTTGGAAATCCTGTATCCCGACCAATCACTCGACATTTTATGCAAAGAATCTAAAGAATGTTCTAAAAACCCTGTTTCTCAAATTTCGAGACGAACGAAGAACTGCACTTGATGTCAACAGCAAAACCCATGGTTTATAATCTTGTCAAAATATTGTACAGTAAGAAAATTTTAACCCTAAGTTCCAAAAAACTTGAAGTCGAAGGTTAAAGACCCGAAATATTACTTATCATGTGCAATTTTCAGACATTTTAATCTGATGTCGAGCTAGACTGAAGACATCATATTATTCAGAAAAATGACCATTTGATCAAAACAGTTTCTCTGCATGAAAATTGTTGGGAAGGATTTCAATGTGAAATGAATGTTTCTAGAAGATTGATGAAATGCTACAGTGCGCAGTGGTTCAATTCTTCACAAATAATCCCACTTTTATGAAAAACATATTCCAAATTAATTAACTTTTTGAAAAGATATTTTCAATAAATCAGACGACAGATCTGAAACTTTGGGCGTGGTTGAGTCCACATTTAAGCTTTAGATTGGTTTTATTAGTTAAGAATCGATCGACTTCCAAGTGAGTCCTGAAACAATCATTATATAATCAAACCACATTTTCTTCATAGGGGTTAAAAAGAGCAAATAGATCGCGTCCTTTCATCCTTTCATCAGTAAATAGGCACTTTTTAAATAAAAATTTTAAATACCTTTCAGTTTCTTCTATGGCATTTCAATGACACAATATTTTATGTTGGTAGGACATTTAAAGAAAAAAGCTCAATTCTGGAAATAATGTCAAATAACACTTTACTCCAATGGCTCCTATTAAATTAAGCGGCAGATTTTCTATTCCAGACTCTCAAACTTCGTTTTTTTTCGAATTTGGGTCCGAATTTTCTCATCGTGCATTGGACGGTTTATATGGAAGACCCCCTCAAAAGGGACCGACTTCAAATTGGATTCCAGCTGAAACAGCGGCCGAGCATCCAACTTCTGAACAATTTTTCAGCACAGATAATAATAATAAAAAAAGATTTTTTCCCAGAAATTAAAATGGGCAGCCCAAAATTATCACACCGGTCATCAACGGTCGCAGCCTACTCTCCTTCAATAAAATTTTATTATTTTAAAAATGTATTTCAAGAATTGAAATTTTGTTTAAAACTTTTTTTTAAATTCGATAAAATTCTCTTATTTATCAGAATGAGGACAAGTAAACATATAGAAAACTTATCAAAATATTTCGTAGAAGTCAACATTACTTGTGGTCTTAGGAAATATTGATGATAAGGATTTTTTTTCTTTTATTTTAAATGTTTTCAAGTTTTGTCAAAAAATTCCACATTCCAAATTATTTTGAATTTTTTTTAAATTATTTCATCAAACAAAGGCAAATAAAATAATGAAAATTAGTTTTAAAATTCTTTGCACCTCTGGAAGATGTGAGTTTAGGGGCCTTGTGTAATTTATCAAAACCCTTGAGTGTGAAGTTGAACATAAAGAATAATAAAAACAAAATAAAATTGAAGCGTACATTTGTTTCTTAGGAATATTTATAATTAGAAAACTAGCAATTACGTTTACAACCCACTACTTGTGTCAAAATATGAGTTTCAATACAGATGGTCTATTGAATTGCAAACAGTAATTTGTATTTATTAAAAAGTATCAATTTGGCTACGTCATAAAATGAAATGTTTTACCGAATTCCGCCGGAAGCTCGCCAATTTCCTGACATGGTTATCAACACTTATTTTTTAACACATTTTGGTGGCGTTCAAACCCCTAAAACTCCTCCGTTAGCATTGCTTTGGTGGGAATAATCTGTTTTTATAGCCAATGTAAAACTTACCAATTCTTCAAAATTTCAATAGATTCAAAACGATACCCTATTCAAATGCCTTCCAGACACTCTTTTTAGAAAATTTTTGAAAAAAAAATTCAACGTCAGTTTAGATATTTATTGGTCTGAATTTTCAAATTTTAACTATTTATCTCCGTTTTAAAACTAAAATCTGATGTCTCATTTTTTTCATGAAATAACCGGAAATTGGGATTCTACATAATATTTTAAATTTATACCTCCATGGTTACTATTCATATTAATAAAAAGAAATTTGCTTGTTATTTTTGCTGAGCAGCATTTATTCGAATTTTTGTAACAAAATTAATTGATATCTTTTTATCGCTTTACGCCAAGTATGCTACATCTGAAATATTTTTATGTTAATTCCAAAAGTACTATTGCTGATGAAAAAAATTTGAGTAGGGAAGAATACAGACAAGTGCAAAAAAGTGCATTTGATAAAACCTTATTGTTCTTAATAAAATAAAATAGTTTGCTTTAACAAGATAATAAGTTTTATTATAAAATTCTCTCCAGTATTTTAAATAATCTCTTACGCATTCTTAGATAAGAAAATAAAGTATTGAATTTCGCTTGGATAGTGTCCACTTTTAAAAACCTCTATACTAACAACATTCAGTGTTCAGCATCGCCAATTGAAAACTGAGTGACGAGTATTATCATTTGCCTACACAATCAAAGTTGGCAATCGCTAAACGAAGTTTCTTAATGTTGTTGAAGATATCGATTTCTTTTTCGAAGAACCCTTATTGGCTTATCGCCAATTGAAAGTTTTGAAAATATTTAAATCAAGACTATTTTTATAGCAATCTGAAACATGTTTGCAAATTACACTTTAAAAAAATGGTCGGGTGAAACAGACACTGCGTAGAAAAGGCATATTATTCCGGAAAAATTCCTGTGGAGATACATATTTTTGTGGGTAAAGCATTTGAGAACGATTTTAAGCAAAAATGGAACCAATGATCCGAGATCCTAAGCGAAACAGCGTGGTTTCCGAAATTCCGTATTATAAAGGCGCTGTCTTCGCTGGGATTAGATTTTCACAGTTTTTATTACCTGTTTTAAATGCTGAGTGCTTTTCGACCGACAATTACTCATGCCAAAATCTTTTGAAGGCAAATAGAGGATCAAACCAATGAAAAATTTGAAATACCTGGAGAAACTTATGTGTTCGTCTTACCCGCCTTAGAAACGTTTCTTTTGAAACGTTTGTTGCTCAAGCCCGTCGATCGAAATTCGTTGATTTTTCTCCAGATGGTTAAAAAAAAGCCTCATAAACACTCCACCTCTGAAAACGATGGAAGTTTTCGCAAATGTTGCTAGTTATGAACTATATTTGAGTAGAGAAATTTCCATCAAATAATGGATCATTGAAATCATTGAGTAGAAAAATTTCCATCAAATAATGGATCATTGAAATGTTTGTTTGTTTTGTTTACTATTATGAGACCTTGCTGGACGTAAATAAACAAAGGGTCTCGAAAGTGTTGACACACTTAGGCAAACATATTCCCATCATTCGACATAATATTTAGGCTATATAATAAAGATTTCGAAATGTTCAAAGTGTCCGTTTTACCCAACTTTCCCGAGTGAAGTTGATCTATCCAGAAAAACAAAAACTTATTTTAAATCTTTTTGTAATCCTCCATTGAATGAAAGTTGCTAATTTTTGCTGGATATTCTTGAGAGACAATGCATAAAAAATATAAATTCAGAAATTTAACTTTTTTGACATAACTTTAAATTTTTTTTTTGAGTTTTTGGTATTAAAGATTTTGTTTTGAAACTGTTTTGACTCATCTTAAAGAATGAGTTCTTTTCTATTGAAATTTACAGTTTCTAAAAAAAAGGGAAAAAGAAATAAAGAAAACTTTTTTGAGTAAGTTCATTATACATTTTCGTTTAAAATGTTTTATCAAACTACAGTTTCGCTGAAAAATTGCACATACTTAATTTTTTTTCCTATTTTCAGAAGGTATTTCGAAAACAAGATCTTATAGGTTAATACTAATGAAAATAGCCTTTCACTACAGAGCATTTATGAAAATTGAGAGTATCGTTACCTTAAGTTTTTTTGTCCAAAATTTTCAGCAATTCTTCTGGAAATACCTAATTATATATTATCATTTTATTCTATAACAACCATTGTATCGGCTTTGGTATATTAGTAAATGAGAAAAAAATAATCGACGTCACTGCCAACCAAAACGGTTCCTTTAGGGTAGCCGGAAACGGTAAAGCTCAGTTACTGAGATAAATTCTTCCTGCCCTGGAATAAATAAACACATACTCATAACCCTGAAAGTATAGAAAACAATTACTCCCCCATAGCATGAGCTGACCGCCCCATCGCCATTGCATTGTGGTCCTTTCTTGAGAAGAAGCTTCCTTCTAACCTTTAGGACTTCCTTGAGGGTTGCTGCTATTTTCAATACCCGTTTCTCAACAACAACAACCGTTCATATGTAACATGTCCGACCATGGTCCACTAAGTGCTTATTGAATCGAAATAAACGCCGTAAATTGTGTAATACCGATGCATCACCCTCATTCTAGTCTTCCTTGTTAGATAAATAGAAATTGGCCCTCGGCCCCGCCGCGGTGGCAAAGGGAAGAAAGACACGCCGCTGGGGACCGGAACGGAAACGCAATCATAAAAATATTTATTAACAATTATTACTCGCCCCTTGTACTGTTACTAGGTTAAAGTATGGATGGAATGGCCGGATTCGGATCAGTTCCGTGGGAGATCGATGGAAGCATCTTGTCCAGGGCATTACACGCGTTCGGTTTGTGCGTTATTTAGTTACGGTTTGTTTCTGTCGACGTGTGCATTTAATGGTAGCATGTGAGATGCACGTGCGGTGCGCGGGGTTACGCAAATTATGTTTGCTTCGAATACATAGTTGCAGCTCTATTTTGCCCGGAATACAACAATCTGCTGCACGTGTATTTTTCGGTTTGTTCTGGTGCAGACCATTTGAATATTACAAAAATTGAACAACGCAAAAAAACAACAGAAAGAAAGAACTATTTTGCAATTTTCGGTTTCTCTTCTCATCTTCTTCCAATAGATCGGAGCAGAAGTGATGGCAAGTTTAAGTGGTTCAGTCCTAGTTCTTCATCGGTTTTTCTGCGATCAACGTCAACTAAAACATATAAATCTAGAAATGAAACTTACTAACATAATTTTATTGTTTTATCTATTCGATTAACGTGAAGGCTATTCAATGTTGAAAAAAGTAGCGTACATTCACTGAAAATAAAAAATTATCCTTCTTATTCTAGAGACAACACTCACGAAATTTCGAGAGTAAAAGTGCGTTCTCTGGCATGAAAAATCAAAAGTTACGAACGAAAATTAACGAAAGAAATATAAGGGAGAATGTTTGATAAACTTATAAAATCCATCAAATGGCTCTTTTTTTAAAAGGATTAAAGTGGTTGATAAAATTGATGAAATTTACATAAAATAAGGATCGTGAAAAATGTGACTCATTTTTTTTACAAAAGTTGTACTTTGTGATAGCAAAAACTTTTGCTCTACAAAAACAATATTGATAAAAAATATTAGATTAATTAAACAAAATATCTTTAGGATAGATTAATTCCATCACTCTAAAGCAGCTTTGGATACTAAAGTTTTTTTTTTAAATACATCCAGCACCATTGTTACAATAAAGGCCACATATTTTTTTTTTTTAGAACGAAAAACTATTTAAAACAATATTTCTGAGAAACCATGATTTCTCAAAGTGAGATTTTTTACTGTTAAACCTGGAAGAAGATACCCTTTAAAACATTGAAATATTCATGTTTATAGAATCGCTAAGCGAAATTCGCAGTTCAACTATGAGATAATTTTGATGATTAAAATAATTTGGAAATAATCAACAAGAAAATGATATGCTGAATTCAGGATGTTCTTTTCAAAAGAAGATTATTTCAAAATAAAGTACTTCTAAAATAAAAGCATAAAACTGAAGACTGAAACTGGTATGGAAAATGTATAGAGGAACTAAGATTACCAGTAACAACAAAAGTTTTACATCGTTTGTTTTAATATTGAATTTTTCAAAGTTTATTTTCGGAACAGGGGTAAAGAATGTTTGAATTTTAACCTAGGCAAATTTCTCTAATGAGCTAAAAATTTATTATATAAAGCCCTTTGTTTTTATTTCAATGGTTCCCGAACATTGCCCTGAATAAATAATCTGGAATGTTTACTATACAGACATTTAAATAATTCAAGTAATCATGAATCTATCCATAATTTGCATGTTTTTAAAATCTCGCACAAATAATGTTAAAGCGTATTGTAAAATGCAAGAAATTTGCGCTAAATGGAAATAGGAGATGTTTTTCTCTTTTCCACCTATTTTGTAAAGCAAATGTACATTCAAAAAATGATTAATTTTTTTTAAGAAATTTAAAGCGGCTTTATCGCTGAGTATTATAAATTTTGAATGTGCTGAGGATAGTTACTTCGGCCACCAGTTAGAAGCCATTACGTTTTTATTTCAACGTGGAAAAGTTTATCATGTTCGAAACATTATGTACATATGTACTTTTGATTCACTAGAACTTCCTTAAATATGTACAGTATTAAACTGTTAAGGAAAAATTATATCCCGGATCTCGATTCTCCGGATTCCAGGTCCGGATTTTCTAAGTAAAGTGAATAAGCAAAGCATACTATTTACGATCTAGCCTGAATATAATTTGTAGTCCCTATTCGAATTATTAATATAATTTAAAAAAAACGCTTGATCACTTTTTTAGCTAGCTTTAGATAAAAGGTCTTTTGGGAGTTTGAAAAACGATTCGAACACTGCTGACGTGTTTTGTTTGAAAAAATTGAGATGGTTTTCTTCACTATCTTGTCCATTGTTTAAAAAAAATTATGCATTTTGCTTTGTTCGGATTTTGTGTTAAAAATTTCTAAACGCCCAGATTTTGCCAGGTTTCGAGAAAAATTTATCATGATCAATTGCCCCGATTGCCCCCCTCCCCTTCCCTTACCTTAGTACGACCTAGGTCCATAGCGAATGCCACGCGCATGACAAACAGTTGTCATTATTTTGGAATCTTAGAACAACATATTTTAAATCATATAACGGAAGAAAATGTAAAAATAGCTATTCGATGCGGTTTTATGATAATCTTAGTAAATTCTAGTGAACATAATTTTATTGTCAAAATCCTCAAAATCCAGTGCAAAGTTGAATTTAGGTAATAGAAAATAATTAAAAGAACAAAAGCCAGCCATCCTTGGAAATTCGTAAAAAAAAAATCTAACTCTCTATTTTTTAACTAGTTGATCTCGTATGAACTTCGTTTCGTTTCGACTAGGCTTGCCAGATACTTTCAGAAAAAAGCGGTATATTTCACGACAAAAAAGCGGAACACCGTCGAAAAAAGCGGGACATTTTTAAAAACTCTTTAAAAGTCTAATTTTATTGTCAAACTTATACGTATGCCATCAGGCAGAGTTATTCATAGAAAGTACACTTAGGTTTTTTCTAATGCGGATTGATTTTGCTCAGTTTTTCTTACTTGACTTCCATTTAAATGTTTTTTTTTTTTCAATAGTCGAGGTTATTTACTACGGTTCTCGCAAAGAAACACTTTGTAAGAGAGATATATTTCAGGTTACACATGTAAACGGCGGATTTGATACCACTTAAAAATTCTTTGTTTAGTAACAAAAATATGTTAAATTTGTTTTAAAAGTTTGAAAACTCAAGAAAATTTCCATCATTTTATACTTTGGCCAATTAAGTTGAATAAAGTAGAGTATGGTATTTTACCTAAGTTTCTGTAGAAAAAAAAACTAAAAATCATTTGGGGGCAGCTTAAATATTATTTTCTTTATACCAAACTTAATTACAATGCTTTTTTAACGTGCTCCAAGAACGCTTAACTGAACTTAAGAATCTTATTTACTGTAACTTTAAGTTTATTCAGTATTGTTTTAAATAAAATCAGAAAAATTGATGCTTATTCTGAGATTTTTTTTGTGTTGTATTGTTTATTTTGAGAAAAAAGACGTATTAGAGAGATTTTTTGTGTTGAACCCATTAATTGTAATTGAATTTTTTCCAGTGTAAGTCAGTGAATTTTGTTAAAGTTTTCCACGATAAAAGCGGGACATTTTGAGGAAAAATCGGGACGGCGAGACATTCTACAAAATAGCGGGACATGTCCCACTTTTGCGGAACGGATGGCAACCCTAGTTTTGACTCTTGATATGTGATGAGGAGTGCGTGTTCGAATGTTAATCAAGATGCGTGTTCACGAAAATATTGCATTAAATATCAAACAGTATTTATGAACCCTTAGCTCGTCCATCACACTGATGGATTCAAATAAAAAAAAAATTGACCAATAAAAACACATGTGTACGAATTTTCAGCCTTGTTTGGTACATAATAAAGAAATTATTGCAATGACATCAAAAGTATTAGAAAATTGTGTTGCGTAATTTTGAACGGCCCCATAATAGAGTGCTCTAAATGACCCTCATTTAAAAAAAAAGTTAGGTGCTGCAGACAAAAATTAATCCTTACCAGATCTCATGCCAAATTTAGGCCAGGTTGGATCACGGAAAGGGATCGCTTAGCAAGCCTGAAGCTTTTATGGGACTTGGAGACATTTTGTTCGGGAGAAATATGAAATAATCAGTTTTCCACCAACAACTTTAGTTCCCTTCATTCGATTTTTTTCAAAAATTATGAAAAGTATTACATCCAAAGACTGCATTTAGATTAGAGTTGAGGTAATGAAGTTATTAGGCTTCAAATATGTGCTAACATTTTTAAGGGGTTTCATCTCTGTTAATGAGTCGTCGATATGTTCGACCGCCCCGACTAATTAACATTGTCGAATATCATCACCCTGTTTAATTTGTTGGCTTGCGAGAGAAACGTCAAATTTAAGCTTTTTATGTGGCATCAAAAAATCATTATAAAACTAAGTAGACATTTATCTGGCCATAATAAAGCTACTAAGCATTGAATTGACAGCAATTGCAATTGGTTGCAAAATCGAAAGGCGAAAAATGACGCAATATTGATGGATTCACTTTGTCAAGTATTTAAAAATATTCATTCAGCTCATTTTATATCATAATAATAGCTTTATAAAAGCCTGGTTGACCAAAATTTTAAAACATAATGATTTTATCGAGGTTTAAAAAATTGGTCATGATGACGTTTCTGCAGAATTTTTAAGTAACGTTTACAAGAGTAAATTTGAACTTTTTGGTTTGTATGGGAAAATTGAATATTTTGCTTCTTGTTGCTTCTTTAATTATATCATTTCACTAGGAAAATTGAAAAATAAGATTCAAGGGTATCAGTTCGGTCTAGCTTAACGAAATTTTTTACAATTGCTGACAATCCCTTACATGAAGTTTTAAGCTACAAGAGCATCAAATAAAATTTATGTAAAAAAAATTCTAGAATCAAAACTGTAACCTGTAACATTGACAATTCTTTAAATTCTGTGAAATTATTCTGTGAAATTATTAATTTTTCATGATTTTCAAACCTTGCTCTCAATGCAATGATTTCATATTTCATTTTCAATTTCGAATTGAAAAAAAACACAATGGCTTCACGACAAAATTAAATTGAACTGTGAAAAACTTTTCGAAAATGTCACATAAAAATTGCCACGTTTAGGCTCCATGAAACTTTCAAACGGATGTGATGGCGAAAAATACAATTGCATCGGTTCGAACAAAAAGGTTTTACTCAGAAAACGGACTGAATCGTTTAACGAAAGATAGAATTTAAAAAACTTTCGCTTGAATAACTAAAAGGAATACAAAGGATGTATCTTTTTTATAAAAAAAAAATACTCGCTAAACATTTCAAATCAATAAAAACATTTCAATTATTGAAAAAACGATCAAGACTAAGTGATACACCTATTCAATTTTGGCTGGTTTAATAACCTTAAACTAAAAAAAAGTTAATGCATATATATGTTTTCGTTTTATTTATCCTTTTTCAGTTTTGTTTTTGTCAAAAATTTGTCGTTTTAAAAATAACGTAGAGGTCTGCAAATGATTATTACCTAAATATTGTTTTAATGCGGTCAGCCGAAAGAATTTCAAATAAAAAGTGGCCCGTTGCTTCAAAAGGTCGTTCACCCTTGTTTTAACATGTTTTTCATCCGCTGCAATAGATAACTCAATTTTTCCATTTAGCCTTCATTTCGGTCTGGTCGAATCCCGAATCCCGACCGAACTGTCAAGTTCGATTTTCAGTTATTTTAGTATTTAAAAGGCTAGATATCATTTTTCAAAGTAAATTGCACAGCCTGCTGTGACGGTGCTGTTCTCAAGTATCAAATATCATTGACGGAGAAGCGGAACAAAAAGAGTAAAAGAAAGAAAAGAAGTTCAGTGAAGATTGCTAACAGAAGGAAAATGCCGTGCTACAATTGTATCTGAAAAATCAGGGGTGCTAAAATAAAAGAGGTCAGGAAGCAGAGTTGATGAAAATGAAAAGAAGAAAAGAGTGATTGTGTGCATTAGGTACTAATATGCAAAAGTGTATGAGCTAAGCGAAGAAAAGGTGGAAAAAAGGATAGTGAAATGAAATTTGCAGGCAAAAATCTCAGCTCAAGAAGTACAAATTTTTAACTAGGATGTGCATTGTATTTGGATCTGATTATCGACAGTAGGTTATGGATTAATCGACCATTATCGGCCGATGGGTAAGATGAACATTATATATCGGAATTTTCAATCAGTTGCCAGCTGGCCAGGTATATACACGGATGCCGGAATACCTGTAGTAAATTCATAACATTGAAGATGTTCTGTATTTTGAACTGGTTGTGTAGCTGATTGAATAATTTCTCCAAAATATACTTTCATGAACACGAGGTACATCCATTCCACAACAGTTCACACGAAGCCATGGTGTCGGGTATTGTGAACACTGCATTGAAGATTTGTGTTATCTAAAGAATGCATATGGACACATGCTTTGATAAAACTGCGGTGAATCCGTGCACCCATGGTGGATTATCTACATACATACATACATACATTAAAAGGCTAGATATCATTTTCTGTTGTCAGAATAAAAAATTCCATTGCTTACTTTTCAAGCACTATATATGTACGGAAAATATGTGATCAATAGGTTCTTAGTAAATGTTCAAATTCAGAGTCTCATTAATTCACACCAACATTTAGAGAAAAAAAACTGGTTTTCATTTTCTTTAATATTCAACGACTAGAACATTGCGATTTACATGAGTTCGTTAGTTAGTCCTTTTTAAACCTGAACTTTCTTTTAAATTTAAAGACAATTTTTTTTTTCTATTTGTCAGGCAATTTTTTCGTTCTTAATTGGCAAAAATCTAATTTGTTTCAAAGAAACTGGACACTACAAAGACACGCCAAATATTCGGTCGAATATAATATTAAGTATTTAATGAAAAAACAAAAGCGTTTACTTCAGTTTTCTTCCTTTTTCCGTATTAATTCTCCTCATGTTTTTGAGTCGATTATTTTCAATCAGATGATATTATCAGATGATGTATTACAATATTTTTTACAAGTGGGGGTCTTTCTGGTTTTAAAATGTCATCAATAACTGGCAAGGCAATACATCAGATGAGTTGTCGCTTCAAGGGCGTTTATCACCAAAGAGATTGTGTTTCTATGAAATCTGGGGCAAAATATGTCAAAATAGGTGCCAAGCTATTTAAAATTGCTTATTTGATATCGAATTAGATGAAGGTCGAATTTGAGCAAGATACCTCAAAATAGTTGCTAAAACAAGATGATTTTTAAGCTTACGCTTACCATACTTTAAACCACGCGTATCCACACGGTCAGGCATTCAGGACGATTTTTGAAAAACAATTTATAAAAATAGACAAATTGTATGCTCATTTTGATTTAAAAAAAATTTTATTAAACATAATATCTAAAAAAAACTAAATTGAATTTTTAGTTTTTTATTTTATTTAGAAAATAATTGAAATAAACACGGTTGAAATTCGGGAAGCTTCAAACAATATCTGGACATCTCGGCTAGATTTAACTTATCTCGAATCTCTAAAGGATTCCTGGGTTAGCCTGGATATATAAAGAAAAGTAAGTATGAAGCGATACTCGTCAGCATTCTCCTGTACTATCTACAGTGATAAATACTCGGATACACCTAAGTTGTTTGGCTGAAGCCATAAAATTTGGATGTTTGTGTAGCTCTTACAACATTTTGGATATTTCATATATTATGCAAAATCATTTGAAAAACTTACAAGTTTGTTATTCTATAAACTTTTATAATCGATATTCGGCCGAATACTTAGCTCAACTATTTGGTGAGCCGGATATTCGGCTTAACGGTTTTTTGGCGATATTCGGCGCCGAATATTCGGCCGACCGAATATTCGGCCGACCGAATATTCGGTACATCTCTAGTTAAGAGTAACTTAAAAAAATCTCTCATTCAAGAATATTATCATTGCGATGTTAAATAACTGAAAATCCTTTTCGATAACAAATGTCTTCTGATTTGGTTGACAGTTCCAATACCTATTCGTTGATGCTTTGATACACAGTATCTTTTAGAAAGTTTTCAACGTTTTCGATTTTTGGACTCGAATTTCAAAAGATTTTTCATAAGATTAAAGTTAAAAACGTTAAATGAAATGTAAAACTTGATTTTAATGTGTCATTCAGACAAAAAATGATAAAAAATTTGTTTTCAAGTAGCTCAAAAAAAAAAGTTTCTGTTCAACGATTTCTTTTATCGAAATATCGGTATAAACTATCATGAATTTATGATATGTTGGTATGAATTTCGGAACATTCAAAAAGCTTCCTACCAAAATGTTCAAATTTAGCTTACAATAACAGTAAAAAGACGGAAATGTTACTCCATTCGCATTGTGTGCAACTTCCTGGCATCAATCATTACTCCAGAGAGTCAGAACACAACGCCCTCACACGGTTGCGAGTGGTTTCCGCCGTTCTGTGGGCTTCTGGCTGCCTTTTGATTTGATACAATCCACTCGACATTGCCCACTTGTATATTTACGCACTAGTATTTCGCATTTCCCTCTTGTCGTAACCAACTAATAGAGCTGTAAAAATTCAATAAAACTTTCCCTCAGGATCTCTGGTATGGAAAAACACAAAGCAAAACAGACCAGAGAGCAGGAAAAAAATGATCCATTTCCTACACCAACCATTCATAACTGGGGCCACACGTCGTCGTCATCGCAGGACCTATTACTGGCTGTTGTGAGTCCTGTGAGTAGTTGCTCAGTTCAACTTCTGGGTTTCATAGGTTTTAACTTTCCTCGCTTCGTCAGCCTTCGGTTTTTTCCCTTGCAGCATCCTTCCTGCAGGGTTCATTTCAACAATCCGCCAGGGGTGGACTAATGAAAATGATTAAATTACTCTCGGCACGCGTCGGCAATAATTCATGCTCCGGTTTTTATTAACGCGGGCTTCTCGATCGGGCACCCGGTTTTATGCCCCTGCCTCACTCGGTGGGCTTTTCACAGCGAATCCTGATGGACTTTTGGTTAGTTTGCTCTGGTTGTTTTATACCGGTGTTGCTAAACCTACCGGTTAGAACATGTTGCAAAATTCTGCCATTTCGCCGGGTTCTAGATGAGATATCCATGACGACGTCAAGCCGCACACGATGCAATCGTTTTGTTATGTGATGCAATGGATTGTTTATTTGCAGAGAGGGATCACCAGCGGAGGTTGAGCAAAAGTGAAACAAACAGTCGGAAGTTTTAATGAGTTTTCATCCTTTATGCACTTGCACATTATTAAATTGGATATAGGAAGACGATAATTCACCTATGAATGACAACTTTGCCTGGAATTCGGAATTAAAATCAGAGTTAAATTAAACTACCAGTTAAATTCACCAAATAAGGCGATTATAATTGAGAATTTCTCTAAAGGTGCATTTCAAGTAATATGAGTGTTTGTTGAAGTGCTCATACTAACAAGACCATGACGATACTGATTAGCGAATTTAAGTTTTCTTAAAAAACGTGTTTAGGATCTTGAGTTCTTTGGGTTGTAAACGAAAGAAATGAGGCTAATTACTATAAAGCTTAGTTCTTTTAGAAATGGGACATTTTCTATTGCCATTAGTTCATTTACTAGTTATCGAACATATATAGTTTCAAACGGCATTTTGCTGCCTGTAAAAAGTACTATCAGATCTATTTTTGAATCGGACCAAAATTTTGAATTAACGCGTTTTTCAGATATTTACGGTGTAAGAAAAAAAAGATAAAATATAAGTTTGCACAGTTTCCTTAAAGATCCTTCATTATTAAATTGATATCTGTCAAAACCGTTGATTATTCAAAGAATAACCGTGTGTGACTGGTGGAAAAGTATGCAAACACTGTCAAAAATGTCCACAAAGTTCAAATCAAGCATTGGAGTGAAGCACATGATCGGCAACTACGGTTAAGGGGAAGTCAAGGAAGTCAAGTTTAATATCAGCTTTTTAATTTTGAATAATCGAAAAACTGAGTGTAGATCGCTTAAATTTCCAAAAATATTCCTCCGATAAGCTGAAAATGTTGCCTAGTTATGAGTCGTTAAAACCTAACCTCAAACAACCATTTTTGCTTTTTCCAGAGTTCGTAAGCTGTATAGCGGTACCGAAGCAATGAGACAGATGATTTCTGACGGACAACAAAACTTATGAATAACCCTTTTTCAAACAAGCTTTTTAAAGTATGTATATGCTGGTTGTTTTTAATAAATCGTGCTGATTTGCTAAGATTATGCTCCTGTGGAATAAAAAACAACAGTTTTCACAACGAAATATTTGGATTTCACTGTTTTTAAAAGGCCAAAAAGAGTAATCTTGTATGTACTCTTCGCAACATACTGATTATATTTTTTGTTCAAACATTTGATAGTTTTCCTTCGTTTTTGTCAGATTTTGCGAGCAAAAATTCCTTTTAAACCGCTTTATAGTGGCTTAAAAATTATCAAGTTTTGTTAATTTGCAAATAGCTGTTTCCAATAAGTTACCCTCAGCTTTTTTTCAAAAAAAAAATACTCCTTTTTCCAGAAAGTAGCAGAAATTGAAGGAGGAGGATGCAGCCACCTCAAATACATATTACTTAGACGAAGTATAAGTTTGAAAGACTGATCAAAATCATGACTGAAAAATGTGTGCGCCGGCCGAAAGTATTTTGATTAAACGAATGGTTTCTGAGATACATACAATCGTAACATTTCTTAAAGAACTGAGTTTTATTTTTTAATATACAGTTGTCTGTTCAAATAAATTAAAAAAGGGAGGACTTTTAACGATTTAATTTGAAACAGTCTGAAAGCATAATTTCTCGATGAGCAGAATATTTTTATCTAATTCCCACACGATGTGTATATAGGCGACGTTTAAAAGAAAAGAAAGAAAACAGTAAATCTTTTTTTTTTCAGAAGTGGAAAATATAGCTTTTTAAGAGTTATTTTCAGTCAAAATTGAAAGATTTGTTAGGTGAGTCCCTAAAAGCTTTTTTTTTAAAGATTTGTACTGCCGTTGGAAGCATAATTGTCACATGTTACAAAAAGGCAAAGCGAGAAAAACGCAATTAAAGTTTCACTAAAACATTGTGTTGTTACCGCATAGTTTCGCCACTTTTGTTGACTTCAATGCCATAGATCTCTAAAGTATACTCCTATCATATGAGCCTCGATCAAATTTTTCGATAATGAACGGTTTTTTTCAATGAAAACCCTTGTGTGACATTTATGCCGCGAAATTCTATGAATAGTCGAAAAATGGACGCATATTTGTCACACCACGAACATTTTCTCAGTAGTTGTTTGGTTTGGAATTTCGTGCGTGGCTCTTGTGTTTTATTCGTGAATGGAAGCTTAAATTTAAAAAATCAGGTCTGAATCGGATTATTTGAAAGCTTACATTATTTGGTGACAAACATGCAGTGTTTAACGGGTTCGATCAATAAAACGGCACTGGGAGCCATTTGCGGCAGCACACTCACTGTACAGGAAGCAACATTTCTTCAACAAACTGTCAGCTGCCGTGCTGAAAATGTCGCAACCGCAAGAGTAACGATACCAGAAGAGGACTATCAATACGTTTGAAGTGAATACAGTCCTGGAACAAGTTCCGGATGAAGTAACTCTGGCGGCATACTTCGTAAAGATTAAAAAAACATACATCTCCGGTATTTTGCGAGGTGCGTTAAAATAAAAACTCAAAGCAAAACCAAAGAAGAAATGGTCTGCTAAAACCACCGACAATCACTTATGGCCATGCTGGACAATTTGTTCCACGGCGCCGGAAGAGTAATATTTAACAAATGTTGTGAAGTGGGTTTCGTTTGCATGCACTCTTTCAAGCGCCAGCAACGAACCCGAAGCAGTTTGCAGAGTTTTTCTTGCACATACTGGGATGTCGCGAAAACAGTGATCCTTCCCCTTCTTTTTTTTTTTAAACACATACACCGTCTTAGCCGATTTAGGCTTTACAGACTGAATAAATGACGTGGACAACTTAAGATTAACATTTAACACCCAGTACCGAGATGGGAATCGAACCCATGCCATCAGTGGACCAGCGATTACCGTCTTACCACGCTAACGACTCGACCACCGAGGACGTACATATATTTCCATGATCCCCTCGCGACTTACAAGGACACGTTTGCCAAGTTTGGTGAAAATTTAGACGTTCCAAAGTTATAATACATTCATTTTTTTAGTGTTACAAATATGCGTCCAATCGTCTCAGTGTGACAATTATGCGTCCATTTGTCCCAGTGTGACAAATTGACTTTGAATTTTTCTCGAAATTTCTAGAATAAACTTTATGTTTCGATAAAGAATTTCAATAATACGTATCAAATTATCACGATTGGCGTCAAAAAGTCAAAAACGTCGAAATGTCACATGTGCCAATTATGCGTCCAACGGCAGTGTTGTCCATATATAAATTTCCATTTGTAAAATCATTCCAGTGCAATGCAAAAGCAATGTTTAGATTAAAAAAAACCTATTTTTATTTTTATTCAAATTAAATTTTTTGTTTTATGAAAAAAAAAACAACGCATGTGATTTGGTCTTTCTGAAAAAATAATTATTATATGAAAATTTTATTCAAAATTTATCATTTGGAATACCCTTTTTATATATTTTTATGTTATCCAAATGTAACATGAATTTATATTCCAACATGCATATCTTGGAAAACTGATTCTGGTTAAATGAAATTTTTAGATATATGAATTACAACAGTTCAACATCCTATGATTGGTTTCCAAACAAATATTTAAAATCTTTTTTTTTTTCAAACTTGTTCTTATAAATAATGCTCAGATGCATACGGATGCGCACTTAAGAAAAAAATAAGAATTTTAATAGTACAACTTTTTTGTTTACTTCAGATTTAAGGGGGGAGTAGGGTTTAACACTTTCAAAAAATCGATTTTTTTTTATTTTCTTATTGTAAAACATTTCAAGAATGTGGTGTCAAATTTTCAAGTCAATCGAAGCAAAACTGTAGACTGCCTTTATCTCCTCTTATCTAATACTGCAAGAATTCTAGAGCAGAAACTTCAAACGCGTTTTTCTCAAAGGCACATTTTTAAAGTCAGTGGACATCGTCATTTGAAAACTACTTCACCGATTCTTTTAAAATTTGTATCATATTTTCTACATATAAAATACCAAACCCGAACGATTTTCGTTTTTTTTTTCTTTTGGGGAGATTTTACAGATTAAAAATGTCGGATTTTTTCGTGAAAAATCGTAGTTTTTACTTCATACAGCCACAAAAATTTAATAAAAAATTTTTCAAGTTAAATAAAATCGTTGAGGTCGAGAAAAACCTTGCAGAAGTTGTAAACCCGCCACACGCCATTTTAAACACCGATCGACATCATCATTCCTCAATTTTATTGATTGACAATATTTATGACGAGATTATCGACACAGTTCGCCCCGATACTTTCAGCTTAGATTTTCGGCTCTGTGATACCGATCGTGTGATAGATTCGCTAGCCGAAAAAAATTGGAACTCAGCGTTTGCCAATCTGGATATCGATAGTGCACTTTCCACCTTTTATGACCAACTTTGGGGTATACTGCGTGAGAACACCCCTCCTAGACGACCAAACCGACATAAACCGTTCAAGCTCCCTTGGTGGAACTCTGAACTACGAAGAAGCCGTAATTCAGTTCGCAAAGCCCAGAAACGTTACTTCAAGGAGAAATCCGATCAAAACAAATCGATCTTATCTCGTTTAGAAGTTGAGTACTCTGCCCTGCGAAATACTGCCTTTAAACGATACATATCAAACATCGAACGCAACGTTAAACAAGATCCATCTAGCTTTTGGAAGTTCATGAACAGTCGCCGCCTTAAAAATACGGTTCTATCTTCTGTATCGTTTCATGGGTGCACCTCGAGCAGTATCAGAGAATCAGCTGATTTGTTTGCTGAATTTTTCAGCAGCGTATACAGCACCTCAACTCCTGACTGTGCTGATACCTATTTTCGAAATCTGGCAAACTACGACGTCAGGCTACCGCAACCTCTATTTACCGATCAGGAGGTGCTAACGTTCTCAGTACGCTTGATCCATCGAAAGGTCCAGGTCCAGATGGAATTCCATCTTCGTTGGTTTCGAGAATAGCTGTTTCGCTTGCAACACCGCTTTGTCTAATTTTTAACCGATCCATCTCAGAAGGAGTTTTTCCTAGCCGTTGGAAAAGCGCTTCAATTTCTCCAATTCATAAGTCTGGAAATGCTCATCGTGTGGAGAATTACCGGCCAATTTCAATCCTCTGCTGTTTTTCAAAAGTGCTTGAAGTTTTGATGTACGAAAGGCTCTATTCAGCAGCTACACCGTTACTTGCCGAAGTCCAGCACGGGTTTATCCGGAAAAGATCGACGTTGACCAAATTGATGTGCTATGCCAGTGAATTGTATGCTGCAACTGATAAAAGACTGCCAGTGGACTCAATATATGTCGACTTTGCCAAAGCCTTCGATAAAGTGCCGCATATGGTCGTGATGGATAAACTTAAGCGCTACGGTTTCCCAGAATGGGCAACCAAATGGTTGCATTCATATTTATTACATCGTCATGGCTTTATAAATATTCGTGGAACTCATTCTACTAGTTTCGAAATGCCGTCTGGTGTTCCACAGGGAAGTCACTTAGGACCGCTTATCTTTGTGATTTTCATTAACGATCTAGCAACTTTCCTTCAATCGCCAAAACTACTGTTCGCAGATGATTTGAAAATCTACAGGATCATTGACTCGAAAGTGGACTGTGCTGCGCTTCAAGAAGACATCAATAGACTACACGCATGGTGTGGAAAACATGGGATGGAGGTAAACGCCGATAAATGCAAGTGTATCAGCTTTTTTAGAACCAGAACCTCCGTGGTCTTCGAATACGCTTTTGGTGGCACTCCGCTTGAAAGAGTTGTCACCATTAAGGATCTAGGAGTCACCTTTGATCAGAAGCTCTCGTTTAATCAGCACATCGCGACAACAACAGCTAAGGCCTTTGCTATGCTTGGATTCCTGCGACGAAATACTTTGAGCTTTGAGGACCCATACGCTCTCAAGACAGTGTTCTGCTCTTTAGTACGAAGTGTCTTGGAATATGCGGCACCAGTTTGGGCACCCTACCACTCTGTTCATATCGAACGGATCGAACGAATTCAGAAAAAAATTCTTCGTTATGCACTGCGTCGACTGCCCTGGCGAGACCCCGTAAGGCTACCGCCTTACCCACAAAGGTGCGCACTTCTGTCTCTATCGTCTCTGAGTCAAAGAAGAACATATTTGCAACGAATGTTTGTATACGATATTCTGACGAACACTGTTGACTGTCCACAATTGCTCCAAAGCTTGAGTTTGCACGCCCCAGCACGTCGTTTGCGCAACCAAACCACCTTCTGGCTACCTAGAAGCAGAACAGTTTTTGGACAAAACCACCCGCTTAATCGATGTTGCCAGGTCTTCAACGATGTGTCATACTTGTTTGACTTCAATGTATCAAAATCAATGTTTAAATGTGCAATCCGTGACGTTTCCTTAGCTTTAACGTTACTTTAATTTAAACATAAGTTAATTTTAACACTCGGTCTGTATGACAGCAGTCAAAGACTTAAATAAATAAATAAATAAAAACATCTATTAAAAATATTTTGCTCTAATTTTTTGACTTCAGATGATTCTGTGCTGAGATACAGTGTCCACCGCCAATCCTGTTTTCTAAAAGGCATCCTCGAAAGTGCTCCGTCACCGGCTCATTTTTCAATATTTTTCTACGAAAAAATTACTAAATGTTCTTTTTACAATGCTTTGTATAATGCAAAAAAATTGAATACATTTGTTTGAACGATAGCTCTAAAAAAAATTTGTGAAAATGGTTTTTTTTTACCCGTTAGACCCTACTTCCCCCTTAATTCAAGTTAATCTCAGCAAACCAATTTTCAATGGAGTTTAAATATAAAATTTATAACGTTTTGGGGGTGAGCATGAGGGTGAATTTAGCAAGAAAATATATTTGCATTGTTTATTAAAAATAAGTTTTTCCCCCTGTCAGCGAAGGAACGAAAATGCTGTCAGTTTGAAGTTAAATTTCACTTTTGCGTAAAATTTGAAGTACTGTTGACATTTTTAAATTGACGATCAACAAAACGATGATAAACTAATTTTTTAAGGAGAAATTTCAATTTTATCGACGAATCAAGACCAGATTTATGTGATCTATTCATTCTAGCTTCAATGGATTTCTATAGTTGATTCAAACTAATGGATTTCTTGTGGCGTTTTTAAACCACACCTGGTTAAAAATTGTAGAAGTTATGAATCATAATATATTATGCCATATTGTTTTTAGTAAACGGCAGTTCTTCGTTATTATTTACTAGAACATTTATGAAGTATTATGAACATTTAAATAAATAAATTGATTTTTGGCGATATCAGTCAAGAAAAATCTTAAAACGATTTTTAATCTCTTCATTCGACGTTTTGGCATTTATTTTGCCTTTTTCAATGAGTCTATATATTAATAGTTTTAACTGTCCAAACAAGAAATTTCAGTAAGTACGCCATATATTTTCACACCTTTATAAACACATGATTAATTATGCCATAAACATAGACTCCTTGAAAAATGCATATTGAATGCCGAAACGTCGGATGAAAAAAAATTGTTTTAAGATTTTTCATAACTTTATTTAATTTTACCGATCTATTTAAATAATTAAAAAGAACTGCAGTGTACTTAACTAAGAAGTATAGAAAGATCAAAACATGACGACTCTAACTCGCTTCAGGCTAGTTTGCTCACGGTCATTTGCAATCCTTATTTGCTATCAATATAGTTGATTTTTTTAAATTTTAGATCGACAAAAACAAGAAAATGCCTTTTTCCAATAATTTTGAATTTATCACTGTTGAAGACTAAATAAATACAGTTAAAACAAATTTCTTATCCTAATCCTTAAATCCTGTAATATTCAATTTAAAGCAAAGAATTCGAGACGTTAATATTTAATTATAGTGAGATGAAAACTGTAGAAGCTAAGATTATTTAGCTTAAACAGTAGTGAATGAAATTGAAAAATCATAGTTAAATTGAAGAATCAAATGGCTTATTTTTATTTTTATTCCGGATTCGGCTCTGGATCCGCCCGAATAAAAAAAAACGACTTTGGCTTTTCGAGTTATTCCATACGTAGGTGTGCGTGAGAACGAGCGCAATGATTTCCTGCAGCTGTCATTTTGTTCTTCCTTCTGGATTTCTTCACTCGGTTCTTCACATCCAGATTACCTTTTTTCGTGTCCGGATTGCACTGTACAGCAGATAGTACGATTTTGTTCTGCTGAGAGGTTCAAAATCGCGGCAATAATCATTTTCCCGTTCATTATTTCAACTGTTTTGCTTTCAGCCACAAACAGCTGTTTAATGTTTTGACAACAACGTTTAGAATATTGGTGAACTTCTCGCAAAACTGACTTTCTTCTCAGGGCGACTCCGTCCGTTTTTCGAGCAAACCTAGGTTGCCTCTCGAGCAATAAATGAGCACGATGACAGCAGTTTGAGCGAACTTAGGTTGCCCCTGGTTTGCCTCTAGGTGAAAAAATACGGTAAAAGTTAAAGGGTTAGGGGAGAGTGGGGTATTAGGACCATTATTTTTCTTTGCTTCATAACTTCTTTATTATAAAAGACTAGCTGACCCGGTAAACTTCGTTTTACCCGTTACTTAATAAATCGTTGAAAAATGTTTACAGTTCTTTAACTCCTTTGTGCTCGTGAATCAGTTTGAAAATCCTCTTCAAGTTGTTTGAGTTTTGTCCCGTTTCAAGTTGATTTTGTTAAGAGGCCCCCTTCAATAAAAAGTGAGATTCTTGAAACTATTATACAAACCACCTCCGACCCTTAAAACCCTCGGATACCAAATTTAACTTTATTACGACCGACTTTTCATACGTGACGTGTTACAAAGAAAACGCCTCCATTTTTTAATATAAGATTAAAAGAAAAAAAATGGAAAGGTTTTCTTCATTTTTAAGGTATCGTTAGGCATTTTTTTTTATTTTTTAAATACATTAATTTCCCGAGTTCTGACTGTTTTAAAAAAAGTATTTTATTTTTTGGATTTTGAAAAACTGTAGGGGAACGTGGGCCACCAAATCCAAATTGACTACAAAGTTTATGAGTTGACCCAAAACTGATATATCATAATTTGTTTAGTTATTTTAAAGCAATTTCAGTTCAGGAAATATAATGGAGAGTTGTGTATGATCGAATAGTTTCTAAAACCTGGTTCGCGAACGTTTCGGCAAAATTCCTTATAAAGGATTTATGTTCGTCTCTATCGCATTAGAAAAGATGGACAAAACACTTTTCATAACTCTTCATTTGGCGTAAGAATACTTTACAAATAGTAATAACGTCTTTTAAGCTCAGAATGTGTATAAAAACAACAAAATATAGGTGGCCCTAGATACCCCACAAAATGTGGCCCATGATTCCCTTCAAGCAATGATTTGCAAATTGGTTGCGATTGTGCGACTTATTGATGTTTCATCAAAAATTCCTTTTCCACGTGAAAGAACATGACAAAACTAAAATCATAAGCGTATGAGCATATTTTTGTTATGTACTTTAGGTCTCCCACGGATGCATTTTTGCAGATTCTTGTTTAATTATGTAAGTATCTACATTTTTCTAGGCTAGTTAAATAAAAAAAGCATATGATACGTAAATGAGTCAACAACATATAGAAAAACATGCTCACGCAAAGCGACAACGATGACAGTTGGATATAAATTTTTATCTCAACACACAGATGAGATATTTAGAGTGGCCCACGTTTCCCCACTCTCTCCTTCTAAAATTGAGCTTAAAAAAAACGTTTAATAAAACACTCCATTAATACAACGACCATTGAATCAAAACAATCATGTTACTGATAAATTTAAGGTAAATTGAACTGCTGTTGCGACTTGCGCTGAGTCTGAAGGGTCAATGGGTTTTTAAACATTTAACTCAGGAGAAGTATAAAAATAAATTTCTCATCAAAAATTGTTTTAACGGATACTTTTGAATATTGATTTTCTTAATTTATTCAATGCTTTAACAAGCTTTGAATAAATTAAAGTTTCTACTGCAGATCGCATCACTGGAAGCATTTTAACAAACAAAAAATTATAGCGCTTCCTAGTTTTAACTGATTTTCTTAATCTTCGAGCTTTTTTTAAATAAAATTCCCTCCAGTGTTTCCACATCCATAAGGTCTAAAGATCAAGGATTCAAATGGATTAAAGGCGAATTCATATTCCTCCAGAATCTGGATAATACAAATAATAGGCCCTCTCAGACTGCTGACAGGACTTGTCAGCCGACTTTAAAATTTTAGGATATATACCTTCTACAACCTCCCAACCGATCAGATTAAAATTGGGTATTGTGATGTAATTGGGCTTGAGAAAGGTCGAGGTAACAGTTTTGGGTACCTCCCACATAAGAAAATGGACACTTCCATATAATTTTCGGGGTACAATGTAACTTCTAGCAATGTATAATGAGCCGTCCGATTGCACCCATGGATCATGGCCAAAATCACATTAAATTCTTTAATTTCACAGAACTTTGTGAAAGTTTTCATCACAGAACAGAGAATTTGGAAATGTTCCCAGATATCACAGATTTTTTTTTAAATTTTGAATGGATTTTCAAAATTATTAATTATTTGGCCAATATAAAATTAAGATTTCATACTGTGAATTAGAAAAGTTTGATTTGATTGGTAATGTTTATTGATTTTCCCAACTGAAATGTTAAAAATACCTACAGAAAACTATCACAGAATTTTTGGGTAAAATCACAGAATATCAGAATTTTTGTTTCAAAAACACCGAAATTTTTCACGGCAACCTTGCCATGGATCCGGAGTAGCATACTGGGGGACGTGGTGGCTCGTCGTGCCTTGGAATGCAATCTGAAAAAGGATAAATACCCTCCCAACACGCTAGAACTTCGCACAATCGAAAAATATTGGGCAATAGTTAAGTAGAACCTTAAGAAAACCCAAAAAAACTGATAGCAGCAAGAAGCAGTTCAAAGCAAACTGACGATCTGTGGCGAAGAATTGGGACTGTACAAAATCTGATGGCATGCGTCAAACGAAAGGCTCATCAATTTGAACTAGGTCGACCGGAATCTTATACATAAAAAACTTCAAAAAGCAAGATTCTATATGAATTTCTAAATGAAGAAATGACTGATTTAGACGCAATTCAATATGATAAACAAACTAGAAAATTATTCATTTTTGTCAAGTAAATTTTTTTTTGTTTTTTTATTATTAAAAACAAAAATTATATTGTTGTATGTTTTGGTGATTTCAATTCTTTGTTGATATTTGAATAAATAAACATTCTTTCGCTCTTGATTCATTCCGAACGCATGTTTATTAACAATCTTTCATCTCTTATCAAAGATCTGCCATGAATACGTAAAACGCAGGCAGCACTCAATCAAACTTTATGAACATACGAGTTTGTTGCAATTCCAGTAGATAGATACCAGAAATAGTTGCTGCTTGGGGGAGAAAGTCCAATAATAACAATTATTCTAGGACAACAAAAGCCAGCCAAAGAAAGCACAAAACGATTAATGTTTGCCATCGGTCATAAATATTAATTAGGTTCGTTTTTCGAATCGGATAAAAGATGGAAAAATTGAATTGTGGACTCACTCTCTACCGATTCTCGATATTTTATTTGTCTCCGAGGAGGGGATGCTGTTGACCAAAATACAGCGAATAAGCAACAGGGGATGAGAATGGTCTTCTTTGTCCACATTCAAGTTCCGAGTCCTGACAAAATCGAAGAGGGTGCCAATATTGGTAGTTGCCCATGATTGCTATGAAATTGTTATTACTGAACGACACTCGGAAGTGCATTCAGTTTGATCAAAATTTAGTTTGCTATTGTTTGGGCAAAAGTGTGTCAATCGATGCGATCGGAACATATGATAAAAAAAAGCACAGAGCAAATGGCACAAACATATGTGGTGCAATTATAATTATTTTGAAGCGGTAGTAATGATGGAAGAAACTCAGTTATCTGGCATAGAAAATGTGATTAATACAAAAAAAATTTAAAAAAAGTTGAAAATTTCATAAGTTTCCTAAAATGATTCTTCAAAACATTTACAAGTTTTGACCAAAAATTAATTGTGGCTATATAAACAATTTAGACGTACAAAAACAAATGTGTTTTGAACAAGAATTTAAGAATCACATAAAATAATAATTCAAGTATTTTGGAAAAAATTTCTCACAGGAATATTTTGTTCAAGAAAATAAATTTGGAAACTTTGTTTGAACATATTTTCAAAATATTACTCCTGTTTACCATTTCACTATTATTCATAGCTCTGATTCATCAAACCATAAAGACATAGACGATTGGTAACATGATTATTGATATAAAATCTCAATTTATCATTTTACAAATGAAAGTATAATACAAATCTTGGAAATGTTCCATGTTTTCATCTATAAGAGGTAAGTATTTCTGATGTTGTCATTTCATCCTCAAATACAAAGGCATATTTTTCGAAAAATGCAAACAAAAATTTTGAAAAAAATAACATATTGATATGTTTTTTTTTAAAAAGTCGCTTACCGGAAAATGTCTGTTACTTAAAAAAAAGTGACATAATTTGAAAAAAAAAATCAAGCTATCATTTAAAAATTGCACACTTTGAACAACGTTTTTTTGCGAAGTATTTTTTTCGTAAAGAAAATACTGATAAAAAATAAAATTCTCGCTTTTGTCCGTTTCCATTCGAAGCTCTAAAAAGCTGACAAAAAGAAGTTATTTCAAACCAGGTAAAATGAAGAATCAATCATGATGTTTTTATTTGTTTAATTTATCCAACTATTTTTCGTTTTTCTGAACACTTTACATAATTGTTCTTCATATGAAAAAAAAAAACAATGACTCGGTGATTTTTGGCGCTTGCTTTCGAGAAAACACAATCTGCCTACCTGCTGCGTGATTTTTCATATATTTTTGAAGGATGATGGGTTTTCGTTCAATGAAAACGATATGGAGATACATTATTTTATTTTTTATTTTATTTATTTACATAGAATTCCGTCTCACGACATAACTTGACGAACATGATTCCTAAAATTCACTCGGTCCATGGCAACCGATCTCCAATTTCTCGGGCACCCCACGATCGCCAGATCACGCTCCACTTGGTCTAACCACCTCGCTCGTTGTGCCCCCGCTCGTCTTGTTCCTACCGGACAGTCCTCGAGCAATATCCCTGTGTCGTGCCCGTAGAGAACAACCGGTCTAACGAGTGTCATATATAGGTTACACTTCGTGCGAGGGCTAAGTCTTTTCGACCGCAGTTGCTTGTGGAGTCCATAGTAGGCACGACTTCCGCTGATAATTCGCCTCCGGATCTCACAGCTGGTGTCATTGTCTGCGGTCACCAGTGATCCGAGATAGACAAAGTCTTCGACTATCTCCAGGTCGTCGCCGTCGATCGTGACCTTGTTTTTACTGGACAAGCGGGTTCGGTCGGTCTCGGATCCGCAGGCCAGCATGTATTTCGTCTTAGACGTATTAATCATCAACCCCATCCTTCGTATTTCCCGTTTCAGTTTGCGGATCTCCTCCACCGCCGCAGATGATCTGCCGACTATATCAATGTCATCGGCAAAGCAGATAAGTTGACTGGATCTGTTGAAAATCGTGCCCCGCATTTCGCCCACCGCTCGTCGAATAACACCTTCTAGCGCCACGTTGAACATCATGCAGGATAGACCATCACCTTGTCGAAGCCCCCTGCGCGATTCGAATGAACTCGACAATTCACACCTGAAATCCGCAGACAGCACTGCGTTCCATCCATCGTCGCCTTGATCAGTCTGATCAGCTTCCCGGAAAAGCCGTTCTCGTCCATGATTTTCCATAGCTCGTTACGGTCGATCGTGTCGTATGCGGCTTTGAAGTCGATGAATAGATGGTGCGTAGGGACTTGGTGTTCACGGCATTTTTAGAGGATTTGCCGTAATGTGAATATCTGGTCCGTCGTAGACCGACCCTCCATCAAGCAGGCCTGATGACTTCCCACGAATCTGTTTGCTTGTGGCGTAAGGCGGCGGAGTAGGATTCGGGACAACACATTGTAGGCGGCATTGAGGACAGTGATCCCTCGGTAGTTCTTACAGTCCAATCTGTCGCCCTTCTTGTAGATGGGGCATATTACCCCCTCCTTCCTCTCCTCCGGTAGCTGTTCTCTGTCTAAGATCCGGACTATCAACCGGTGTAGGTAATCGGCCAACTTGTCCGGGCCCTTTTTGATGAATTCAGCTGCGATACCATGCTTCCCAGCCGACTTGTTTCTATTCAGCTGGCGAATGGCTTCCTTATCTTCACTCATCGTTGGGAATGGCTCCTCTACGTCGTTGGCTAGGCTGGCGATGTACCTTCCCCCACCGTCTTGATCTCTTGCATGTGCGCCGTTCAGGTGTTCATCAAAGTGCTGCTTTCCACCTCACGATTGTCTGTCAGGATGCCCCCGTCCTTATCCCGGCACATTTCGGCTTGCGGCACGAAGCCTTTGCGGAATGCGTTGAGTTTCTGATAGAACTTTCGTATTTCTTGGGAACGATGCAGCTGCTCCAGCTCCTCGAGCTCCTCCTCCTCCAGGCGGCGCTTTTTCTCCTGAAAAATTCGGACTTGCTGCCTCTTCCGCTGTTGGTGATTTTCAACATTTCGACGGTGCCTCTTTGTACTACTGCCGCCCGCACGGCATTATCTTCGTCCATTACCCTCCTACACTCCTCGTCGAACCAGTCGTTCCGTCGAGTTCGCTCCACATAACCGATGACGTTCTCCGCAGCACTGTTGATGGCTGTCTTGATGGTATCCCAACAGTCCTCGAGAGGGGCTTCGTCAAGCTCAAGGCTGCTTCAGTCGTGCGATATTAAACCGAGGCGGGCGTCAGTTTCGTGTGTTGTTCACTACGGAGAGTTTTCGGCGCATCTTCACCATCACCAGATAGTGATCCGACTCGATGTTGGCGCCTCAACAGGATCTGACGTCGATGATGTCCGAGAAATGCCGGCTGTCAATCAAAACGTGGTCGATCTGTGATTGCGTTTGGCACGGTGATCTCCAGGTTTACTTGTGTGGGAGGCGGTGCTGGAAAAAGGTACTACGTACGGCCATTCGTTTGGAGGCAGCGAAATCAATAAGTCTGAGGCCGTTTTCGTTGGTCAGCTGGTGCGCACTGAACCTTCCAATTGCCGGTTTTAATTCCTCCTCCTGGCCGACCTGAGCATTAAAATCCCCGATGACGATCTTGATATCATGTTTTGGGCAACGGTCGTATTCACGCTCCAGCTGCGCGTAAAATTCGTCTTTGTCGTCACCGGTACTTCCGAGGTGAGTGCTGTGCACGTTGATGATGCTGATGTTGAAGAACTGGCCCTTGATTCTCAACCGGCACATTCGTGAGTTGATCGGCCACCACCCGATCACGCGCTTTTGCATCTTTCCCATCACTATAAAAGCTGTTCCAAGCTGGTGTGTGTTGCCGCAGCTCTGGTAGATGACACGACCATCTGGGTACGTTCGTACCGTGGAGCCGTTCCAGCATACCTTTTTTTACAAGATGGAAATTTGACTTCAAACCATAACAGCCGGGTGTTTGCTGCCGTGAGTGGGTTCGTCCCACTAAAATCACCTTGGGCTTCGTGTGACAGATGTGCCCCTTGGTTTTACCCTATGATACTACATCAAGGGGTAGGCTGTGCTCATGCACTTATACATCTCACCCTTTTCCTCTTTCTCAATTTTTCCTCAATTTCTCCTTGATCATCGTTCTGCTTTATCCCTTTTCTCCTTTTTCCTCCTTCTTCTTTTCCTCTATCGCCAACTTCAGACTGGTACGGAAGACCCCGAAACGTGTGCCGGTTAGGTAACGCTTTCATAATAACTCACGCCCGTCACAGCATCCACTATCCCGGGGACCTCGAAACGTGTGCCGGTTAGGTAACGCTTTCAAAGTAACTCGCGCCCGTCACAGCAACCACTTCCGCAGGATTTCTAACCACCAAGGCATGGCCGATTGAGAAACTACCAAGCTAGAATCCCGACACGACCACCCCGAATGGTATCTCCGCTTCCTTTTGCTGCAGGAAAGATCGTAGCTGAGTACGTGAGACCTTTTAAGTCCCACCACACGTATGAGTCCAGATTAGGGTTATACCGCGCTCGCGTTGCTTTTGAATTGAAGTGTCATACGAGGCCCAAGACCTTTCATTAGCTTGTCAAATTTGGTTGACTATCTCGCTCTCTCCGTTCATCATCTCTCCTGATCCTTATCAGATCGCGCATGATTTGCGAGATTTCGTCGACTATAGCACGCCATGACTGTTCGTCGCGACACATTTCACTCACTATGTTTTCAGCGTTCAAATTTTGAAGTTGTTGACGCCTTGAATTGAACCTGGGGCAGACAAAGATAGCATGTTCTGCCGATTCCTCCGTCTCTACGCATTCCGGGCAATAAGGCGAGCTGATAAGCTTAAACCGATGAAGGTATTGCTTAAAGCACCCATGACCCGAAAGGAACTGCGTCAGGTAGAAGTTGACCTCTCCATACTTCCGATTTACCCAGTCTGAAAGTCTCGGGATTAGCCTATGCGTCCATCTTGCGTTGTTCGATGCGTCCCATTGCTCCTGCCACTTGAGCATTGACGCTGCTCGTTGAATATTACGCACTCCTCTAACAGCTCTTGCTTTGTAACATTCCATATCCTCCGCCAAAGTTATGTCGATGGGAACCATGCCCGCGATGACAAGAGCTGCATCTGCTGATATGGTCCTGTACGCACAGGAAACTCGCATGGCTATCAACCGATGTGTGCTCCGTAATTTGGATCTGTTGCGCTCTACCTCTATCGCGGAGCTCCAGGCCGCTCCTCCGTATCGTAGTTTCGACAGTGCTACGCTCGCAAGGAGACGTCTCTTGCTACTCTTTGGACCATGGCAGTTCGGCATAATCCAGGCCAATGAATCTATGACTTTCGATGCACTTTCGCAACAGTATTTGACATGCGCACCAAAACTTAAGCGATGGTCGACCATTACTCCAAGGTATTTCAGCTGCTGTTTCGAAGATGTCGTGTGCCCTCCAACAGTAATCTCCATGTGCGGCACAACTCTTTTATTGGTCACGAGCAGAACTTCAGTTTTATGGTGAGCTATCTGAAGCTTAACTCCCTCCATCCAGATGCCAACCCTTTCTACGGACACCGTTGCAAGGTCTTCTACCTCCTCGATTGTTTCACCGGTAATCATGAGCACGATATCGTCAGCAAATCCGACTATCTGCACGCCTGCTGGTAGTTTCAGCGTTAACACCTCATTATACATGGCATTCCAAAGCACAGGACCGAGTATGGAACCCTGTGGAACACCTGCTGTTAGGGCAGTAGATCGTATCCCAGTTTCGGTTTCGTACGTCAGGATTCGATTTTCGAAGAAGCTTCCTATTATCCTGCAGAGAGTATTGGGAACAAGCATCCTGTGAAGCGCTTTGGCAATCGCTTCCCAGCTGGCATTGTTGAAGGCATTCTTAACGTCGATCGTCACAATGGCGCAGTGACGAACACCTGTTCGCTTCTTTTTATATGCGCGCTTCGCGTACTCTGTCACCATACGGATGGCGTCCACCGTAGATCTCCCTTTCCGAAAACCGAACTGTCTGTCCGACAGTCCACTTCCGCCTTCTGTGTAGATAATAAGTCTGTTTAATATTATCCTCTCCAGTAGCTTACCAAGGGTGTCCAGCAGACAAATGGGTCTATATGATGATGGATGCCCTGGGGGTTTCCCGGGTTTCGGTAGTAGCACCAACTTCGCCGTTTTCCATGAATTGGGAAAAGATCCCTCGTCGAGACACTTTTGTAGCACCACTCTGAAGGTATCCGGAATGGTCTGTACCGCCACCTTCAGCACTGCATTTGGGATTCCGTCCGGACCAGGGGCCTTATTCACCGCAAGTTTCTTAGCGATAGCCACGAGTTCTTCGTTCGTTACTGGCTCGATGTCGTGGGCACCCGCGTCGTACGGGGTAAGCGGCCACTGCGTCGGGCCATGCTGCGGGAAAAGATGTGCAACGATCTCTCTCAGTTTTTCCGGACACTTTTCGGTCGGCGACCTTGGGCCACCGAATCTCGCCAGTGCAACTCTATAGGCTTGGCCCCATGGGTTATCATCTACGCTCTGGCATAACGCTCTGTTGCAGTTTTCTTTGCTTGTTTTAATGGCTCGCTTAAGTGACACCCTGGCTGCTCGGTAAACGGCACCTCTCGTTTCTCTGTCGGCTTCATTTCTCGCCCGTTGAGCTCGTCGTCTCGCTTTTAGACAGCTAGTACGAAGCTCAGCTATTTCTGAAGTCCACCAGTAAGCCGGTCGTCGCCACCACTTCGGTGTATTTCTTCTGGGCATGGTCATGTCGCACACCGCTACCATCATTTTCGTCAGCTGCTCAGCATTATGGACCTGGGATGAGTCCTGCATGTATACAGCTTCGGTGCACACTTCCTTGTCGAACACTTTAGTCTTCCATCTCCGCTCGTGCACTGGCAGCTGCCTTACTGCCACCGGATTTCGGTTTCCTACGCTATAGCGTATCGCCTGGTGATCACTGTGGGTATAATCGTCACACACTCTCCAATTCATATCAGTTTTTAATGATGGACTCGCAAAGGTGATATCGATCACTGATGTTCTGTCTGGTAATCCATGCTTGCGATAGGTGCTGATGGATCCAGTGTTGCACAGCTCAACTTCCAGTCTTGCGAAGGACTCTAGTAGACTGTGGCCCCTAGGGTTGTTGCACCTACTACCCCAGTTTACCGCCCAGGCGTTGAAGTCTCCTCCTATTACAACAGGGACCTTTCCTGTCAGTTCGTGAGTGAGTTCGTCCAACATTGTGTTGAACTCCACGATCGTCCATCTTGGTGGAGCGTAGCAGCTACAGAAAAAGATGCCGTTAATTTTGGCAATCACGAATCCGTCCCGAGAATCTACCACTATCTCCTGGATAGGAAAACGTCCCGTGGCGTAGACAGCAGCTGAGCCAGACCTGTCCGCTGCCCAATTACCGTTTCCAGACGGGATTCTGTATGGTTCTGATAAAAGCGCCACATCACACTTCTTTTCGCCTACCGTTTGCTCCAGCAGAAGCTGTGCAATCTCGCTATGGTTGTGGTTTAGCTGGGTTATTTCCAGTTTTACTGGCTTGCCTTTGCCTTTATATATACCGGACAGTCCAAGCCACCAGTTTCGTGGACATTTCCATCCTCCTGCTTGCATAGCATACATTTCGGCTGTTTTTTGCATTCTCGAGAGAAGTGTCCCTCTTCACCGCATCTTCGACAGCATCGTGACCGGTCGGGTCCGTTGCAGCTTCGGGATAGATGACCAAAATCCCAGCAGTTGAAGAGGCGTTGCATCTGCTTCGGTATCCTGGGTGCGGTTCTAAAATGCCCTATTGACCACCCTACTCTTACACTTCCTACCGTCAGTAGCGTGTTGGCTGCTGTTGGTGAGAGGCGAATCGTTGCAATCTGCATTCCACCGTACGCCTTTCTTATTTTTATAGCTACCGATTCGTTGCTCATGCCAGGTATGCTGGAGAGAGCTTTCTCGAGCTCCTCTGCAGTGGTAAACTCATCAAGGTCCTTACATTCAATGGACGCGATCTGTGATAGCGCCCGGACAGTCGCTTCATCGCCTAGGGTGCTTTCGACAAGCTCCTTGAAGTCGGCGCTTTTTACCGCCGGGTCCTTTTTTAGCTCGAAAAGCAGTTCGCCTTTTTGGGTGCGTCTTGTTTTGGTGACGCTCTCACCAAGAGCAGATAACTTTGGCTCTGCGCGCAACTTCCGGAACAAGTCCGCATACGTTGTGCCTTCTTTCGCTTCCACGATAAGCGCATCACCCCTGGATATCACCCGTTGAGGTTTGGGTTTTGGGGGTGGTTCTGGTTTCATAACGACCTTTCTTTTTACGTTCTCCTTCCTATTGCGAACCTTTCGCCAGCCTCCAGCACTGCTTTCACCGTCGGCATCCTCATAATCCGTGCCCCTCCTTTTTTTGGAGGAATCGTTCACGACGGGGGAGTCGCGGTCTCTTTTTGCGGTTTTTCTTGGCTTGGACTCCTTCGAAAGTCCTTGAGAAGCAACCAATTTTGCTTCCTCCAGGTCCTTCTCTGCAGCCTCGGCCTTCCGCACCAACTCCGTTCGTTCCTTGACGGCACTCTGCAGGAGCACCATCAATTTCGGCACCCAGGTCTTGATGTGCGTGTGCACGTTGTTGGTGCTTCGCACAAACTCCTGCATCTTGTCGACCATGTCGGCTGCCTCCAAAAGGCCACACTTTTTGATGCCCCTTGGTGCACCTCTTCCTGCGATTGGGACCTGCTCCTCTTGCTGGGAACTGCTGAGGTTTTCAGTGGACCCATCCGCGACCGGGCTTCTTCCCGCTTCCTTGGCAACCTCCCTGCCAATCTCCTTTCCTAGCTCCTTTACTACTTTGCTCAGTAGAGGAGACCTAAGGAGTCCTCTCTTCGCAAAGACCTCCGTCTGAGTTCTTCTGCTTTCTCCTCCTTCGTCCGAGCTAACATCAGTTGTCTCGACGTTCTTTCTGTTTTTAGTGTTGTTGTTTATGTTCATGATTAGTCCCACGAGTAGCTAGGGAAATATACGGTCCACTGCGCCAGTGCCCTGCTTTAGCGCAGCAAGGACTTCATTACTGTGGGGTGCGTCCTGGTGCCCCACAGGCTACCGTTTGCGACTGACACATTTTCGACCCGCCAGCCTTCCACCTCATCAGCACGGTCTTTCGCATAGAGGCGTTTTCACGCCCCCATGAGCGGCACACTTTGGGTAATCTTGGGTCGTTGTATCCAATAGGTTCCGTTAGAAAAGTCCGAGTTCGTTGCGTATGTCTTCATCCGTAGGGGGGTTTCGTCGATTCCGTTTGCATAGTCCATTTCCGTAGCATGTGTCTTTATAAGAGGGGTTACTATCAGTTCCGTTTGCATAATCCATTTCCGTTGCATATGTAATCGTTGGAAGAGGGGATGGTTCCGATTTGTTCCGGGTGCATAATCCGAGTTCGTTGCGTAGGTCAGGGGGGAGTTTTGCTGCATTTAGTCGCCTCTTACGACATGGGTCAGCGACCCCGGGGTAGTATTCTAATGCCGCTACCCCACAGTCTAATATCCCCTGTCTCAGTTTCCAGGTCTTAGGTCTCATGTCTAATTTCTAATGTTTCATATCTCAGGTCTCATGTCTCATGTCTCAGGTCTCAAGTCTCAGGTCTCAGGTCTCAGGTCTCAGGTCTCAGGTCTCAGGTCTCAAATCTTAGGTCTCAGGTCTCAGGTCTCAGATCCCAGTACTCATATCCCAGGTCTCAGGTCTCATGTATCATGTTCTTAGTCTAAGAGATAAGATTTTCCCAACTTCAAAAAGATTCTAAGTGTTTTCCTTTGAAAAGGACTTAGAATATTTTCTCTCAAAAACCGTGTTAATTCGCGAAAACCGTGTAAAAAAAACCGTGTTAATTCCCGAAAACCGTGTAAAAAAAGCCGTGTAAAAAAAACCGCGTAAAAAAAAACCGTGTAAAAAAAACCTAGGTGTATTTTTGAAGGATGATGGATTTTCGTTCAATGAAAACGTTATGGAAATACATTATTTTATTTTTTATTTTATATATTCACATAGAATTCCGTCTCACGACATAACTTGACGAACATAATTCCTATAATTCACTCGGTCCATGGCAACCGTTCCCCAATTTCTCGGGCACCCCATGTTCACCAGATCACGCTCCACTTGGTCTAACCACCTCGCTCGTTGCGCCCCCGCTTGTTCCATTCGTAGCGAACACCTGTTTTGCAGGACAGTCGTCCGGAATTCTCGCAACATGTCCCGCCCAGCGAAAACGGCCAGCCTTCACCACCTTCTGGATACTGGGATCGCCGGAGAGTCGCGCGAGCTCGTGGTTCATCCTTGGCCTACTCACTTCGTTCTCCTGCACGCCGCCAAAGATGGTTCTTAACACACGTCGCTCGAATACTCCGAATACGCAGGTCCTCCTCGAGCAATATCCATGTCTCGTGCCCGTAGAGAACAACCGGTCTAATGAGCGTCATAAACAGGTTACACTTCGTGCGAGGGCTAAGTCTTCTCGACCGCAGTTGCTTGTGGAGTCCAAAGTAGGCACGACTTCCGCTGATAATTCGCCGCCGGATCTCACGGCTGGTGTCATTGTCTGCGATCACCAGTGAGCCGAGATAGAAAAAGTCTTCGACTATCTCCAGCACGTCGCCGTAGATCGTGACCTTGTTATTACTGAACAAGCGGGTTCGGTCGGTCTCGGATCTGTAGGCCAGCATGTACTTCGTCTTGGACGTTGATGATTACCCAATCCTTGGGTTGATGATTACCCAATCCTTCGGAGTAGGAATCGGGACAACACTTTGTAGGCAGCATTGAGGACAGTGATCGCTCGGTAGTTCTTACAGTCCAATTTGTCGCCCTTCTTGTAGATGGGGCATATAACCCCCTCCTTCCACTTTCCGGTAGCTGTTCTATGTCCCAGATCCGAAATATCAACCGGTGTAGGCAATCGACCAACTTGTACGGGCCCATTTTGATGAGTTCAGCTGCGATGCCATCCTTCCCTGCCGACTAGTTTCTATTCAGCTGGCGAATGGCTTCCTTAACTTCACTCATCGTTGGGAGTGATTCCTCTACGTCGTTGGCTACGCCGGCGATGTACCTTCCCACACCGTCTTGATCTCCTGCTTGTGCGCCGTTCAGGTGTTCATCGAAGTGCTGCTTTCACCTTTTGATCTCCTCACAATTGTCCGTCAGGATGCCCCCGTTCTTATCCCGGCGCATTTCGGCTTGCGGCACGAAACCTCAGGCTACTTCAGTCGTGCGATATTAAACCGAGGCGGGCGTCAGTTTTGTGTGTTGTTCACTACGGAGAGTTTTGGGCGCATCTTCACCATCACCAGATAGTGATCCGACTCGATGTTGGCGCCTCGACAGGATCTGACGTCGATGATGTCCGAGAAATGCCGGCTGTCAATCAAAACGTGGTCGATCTGTGATTGCGTTTGGTACGGTGATCTCCAGGTTTACTTGTGTGGGAGGCGGTGCTGGAAAAAGGTACTACGTACGGCCATTCGTTTGGAGGCGGCGAAGTCAATTAGTCTGAGGCCGTTTTCGTTGGTCAGCTGGTGCGCACTGAACCTTCCAATTGCCGGTTTTAATTCCTCCTCCTGGCCGACCTGAGCATTCAAATCCCCGAGTGCTGTGCACGTTGATGATGCTGATGTTGACGAACTGGCCCTTGATCTTTCTTAACGATACTTGAATGTTTGAAAATGCATCATGTTCTGATACTATTACCACTGACCACACTGACTTGACTCTTAGAACAAAAATTCAACCATTTTCTGTCTAATTTTTTGTTATCAGCTTTTGCAGGTTCGCAATACCGACGGCAGGTGGCGAACCTGAAAAATTTGACAAAAAATGCCCTGTAGGAAAAATGGTCCTGTTTAGCCAGATTTTATCGTTGAAATTGCGTGTTTTATTTTTAAAGTTGGGTGGCATTTCCTAACTGGGATAGCATTTCTTCAAATCGATCGATGCGCACTCTGGAATCGACGTTGCGTACTGTTGGAAAAATGATTATTTTTTGTTTTTTTTCTGGAAAAATTATCCAGAAAACAAAATCGAGTGTCCAGTCAGTATGGTCAGTGCTATTACCTTACAATATTGAAGAATCAAATTGAAAAAAATGAGATAGATATGTGTAAAAAAATCTGCAAGTAAAACAATGTTGTATTTTTTTCTTTAACCATTAACATATTAAATTTTAACATCATGAATAAAATATGTTTCTCCGTTTCAAATAAACGAATTATTGAAGAAAATGTTTCAGATAAGCCCTTTAAAATTTTGTTAAGACTGATTTTACTTCATGAAATTATTAGTATAATACAAACACGAATGCTATGAGAATGGTAAATGTCTTTAATAAAAAATAATAATAATTAAATTAGTATTATGCTTCCAATATAGTTTATTATCAATTCAAGGTTTCGAAAAATTTCAAAGTTTTGAAATCCAGGATTAATGATCCCACAATAATTGGAATTCCAATGAAAACTACAACTGCAGACATATAACTTTCTGAAATGCACTTTAACTTCGATTAATTGAGTAGTTTATTTAAAGCCAATTTCGTGAAAAAAAGTTCTCTACTTTTACAATGATGTATGTAACTGCATTTAAGGAATATTACGATACCTAAGGCCTTTAATCAGAAACTACACTATACAATTAACTGAAATCGATTAACCCGACGAAAAAGACAGTCAAAGTTTTCTATTTCCACTAAAACGCTAAAATTGTATAACTGCGAATTCTGACCGTATAACGTCTTCGTTTATTTTCCACTGGCACGGGGGCACACTTTTTCCTCATAAACAAACAAAATCTTCACCCTAAACGGCGCATATAATGTATGCATTGTCTCGGGCGGCGATCTTGTTTGTTCGTTTAGTGCTTCCGTGCCAGTGGAAAATATACGAAAACACTTTAAAAGACTAAACATTAAAAAAAAGTACTTAGCATTGTGCTATCAGATTTTCTAATGAAGAGCATTCCGGAAGGGAAATCGTCCAATTCAGGGATCAGGAACCGTCCAGTTCCGTCAAGTTCCTTGTTGATGCAACAGTCCAGTTATTCTTGGTATCACGAAATGAGTTATCTTAAAATTTTCGGACCCTCTGTCAAACACACCATTTTTTTGTTATCCTTGAATATTGAAGAAAAAAAAATTGGCGCGCGAGCAGTATGTGAATGTTTGGCTGAAAAATAGTAAATAAATTAAACTAAAAAACTCACAGCTTTTCTGATATTGTGCTTGTCAGAAAACATGGAACAAAAAATACCTAACATTCAAGTTTTTAGATTTTGGAAAGTTCACCATTGCTCGTGTATCATTAAGCTTAAATAGCAGCCTAACATGTGTGTCAATTGCCGACCCAATGTGGATATTTTTCTCGATGCTCGCAAAAATCTGGCACATCTTCATCAGCTCCAACTACGTTCATTGTTTGCCCTCTCATAGCACCCACACTTCGGCCGAATGAATGGATGAAAACGCATTAAAAGGAAGCAAATGTATGCATGAAATTCCGATAAATATTCAATACAGATGTACACTTGTACACCATTCGTTGTTGATGATGCCTCCTGCTGGACTTCTGCTGCCCCCGAATCGGCAAGGTTTTCTCACTACAGGTTCAATATTCTCATTTTTCGAGTCGGTACCTATTCCTGCAAGCGCCTAGGTCCAGCTTGGGTATAGGCCTTCAGTATCCCGGACACCGAATTGCCAGGCCGGATGAATATACATGACCAAAAGGTACGTTCCAAGAGGTAAACGTGGCTCTTCGTATTTGATTGAAGATTCAATCCAGCAAGGCACCACATCGTCCATCGATCGGCAAACCGGCATAAATTGACTCGACTCGACTCCATTGCAAAACTTCTCCATCGTCATCATCCGGATGGCTCACCAGCAACAGCAACATGGATTGGCACCGGGAAATGATGAGAATTTCAAAATATTTACATATTATCGAACTATGACGAGCGGAACGAATCACTCCAAATTGTTCCGTTTTCGCAAATTCCTGCAGCTTTGGACTGGCCATTTCCCAGTTTTCCAGTGGCAAAAGCAAAGGGTTCTCTAATGCAGTTCCAACAGCAGCAGCAGAAGCAGCAGCTAGAGACGAAAACGTTTTTCCAATCGAGGTTTCGATTGAGATTAGATTGTGCATGTTGATTCTGTGCCAAAATGAGGATTTGCTTTGAATCGTTTTTGATTCCGTACGGCCAAGCCAGGCCAGGAGGCGATCGGATGTTGGTTTTCAATTAGATCTGGAAAATGAAGTTCTGATTCTGATGGCTGGAAACATTGGCTAGGGTCTTTTCATCGAGCCCCTGCCTGATTGAAAATGAGAAAATAGTTTCAATTATCGTCAGATTAGGTTCTTGTTAGATTGAGGTGAAGTGTTTTACAATTATTAGAGTGGATTGATGTTAAGACCTAAAACAATAAGGATTTCAAAATTCCTGAAACAATCATATATTTCTACAAAATGTAAAGTATATACCCTAGACAAAATTAGACCTATATCACTAATGTTCCTCGAAAATTTGGATAACTTTGATAGTAACAAGATTTTAGATGATCATTTGAAATTGATACTCACCGTAATGAGAAGTTTACTGGAATTTTGTTGTGACGACCAAAGTTTTAAGAGTCATACAAAATTTACTAAACATCGCATCGAGGAAAAAATCATGAATTCCGATTTTTTTTTAACAAGAGAAATCTTCAGACAAACGCTCCACTTTTTTCTCTAAAATAATCCCCCCCTAAAAAATCCCGAAAATATGCTTTGTTGAGAAATACCTCGACCTTGGAAACGAAAAACAAATCGTCCAAAGGAAAAAAAATCTCGAAAAAATGGAAGCCATGACTTTTATTTCATTCAAAAAACTACAAATTTAATTATTACGGACAATTGATGCGACTTTGCGTTGTTTTTATTCGATATAAACCGATTCGCATGGCTACAGAATATTCTAAAAATAATTTCATTCGAACCTTTTCGGTAATTTCGGAGGAGTAGTACTACAAACACCGTTACAAGAGAATTTTATATAATAGAAGATTAATTTTATTGGGATTCTTAAGACACTGAAATTTATTATTCAATTTATATTTTGAATGAGTTGTTTAGAGTAAGGTTGCCGAAATCACGGATAAATCTGTAATTTCACAGAGTTTTGAGCAAATTTTTATCACAGAATATGTGTCACAGAAGACATAATTTTGAAATATTCACAGATTTTATAGAACTTTTGAATTTCGATTGGATTTCCATAGTTTTTTTGTTCAATATAAAATTGCTCTCCAAGCAAAATATTAAAAAATTACAATGTCCCTTTTTTATCAAGATCTGCGGCAGACAATTTTTTTACAATACTATCTCTATTTTCGCATGCTGTGATGCAAAAATAGTTGGATTTATATCAGATACGCCTCAAATAGAAACAGTGTTGTAAAGAAATTGACGGCAGCAGATCTTGAAAAATGTTTTGCATTGTGAAATTTTCAAAATGAGCTACAAGTGTCAAAATTTCTACAACTTTCTTCCAACACGAGTGAACTTGCTCTTAGTAAATTTACGCTAACAAGGCGCCAAGTAAACGACTGGATGCTCCTCTATAAGAGCAAGTTCACTCGTGTTGGGAAAAAGTGATAGAAATTTTGACACTGGTCTCACATTTTGAAAATTTTACCATGTAGAAATGTTTTAAAGATCGTTGATGGCGTTGATTTTTTTACAACACCATTTCTATTTCAGCCGTATATGATAGAAACCAAGCTAGTTTTGAATACCAGCAAGCGAAAATATAACTAGAGTGTCCATCCCGAGATTTCCCGGTCGGGAATTCCCGGGAATTTCAAAACTTCGGGAATTCCCAATTCCCGGGAATCATAGTTTCATTCCCGGGAATTCCCGACATGTATGAAATTATTTCTCTGGATAATTCAGAAAGCTTCCGGAACCATTCTTATTGTTCTTTTTGAAAATGTAGTCATACAAAACTCATTGAGGATAGTCCAATAACTGTGGCAGTAGACATTTTGCAGCCATTTGGTGCAATTTTTTTTATTCAAATAGATGAGTTTAAAAAGATTATATGTATATTGGCTAGTGAACGGTAGATAATGTGCAACTCGAGACCTCATACACCCAACCTTCGGGTAGTGGTCATATCACCTCTTGTCTGCAACTCCGATTCTCTACCTCCCCGTGGTGCTAGCTGGGGTGCGAGCAACCTTAGCGGAGATCAGGTACCCAAACCCGGTGGATGCTTTGGTCGCATGCAGACTGAGTCAGGGGGCTTCGTACGCGTCTGTTCTCCATGTCAGGGGCGGCGTGCGAAGTGCAACAACGTCCTGGTGGTGTTCGGGACCCAAAACAGCAACATCACGACTTTTGGGGTTAGTTGCGGGCCTTGCGAGCCCGTGACTACAAAAAACATAAGCAACGAACAACGAACAACAAATTTCGGATGGAAATCGGCAAAGACCCACGCGATGAAAAGGGACTAGCGATTGGAAACTTGGAACATGGAACTGCCGATTTCTAAATTTTGTGGGCAGTACCCACGTGCTTTCCAACGAATTGAAGAGCCGCCAATTTGACATCGTTCCACTGCAGGAGGTATGGTGGAAGGGTTCCACGATACGAACGTACCCAGATGGTCGTGCCATCTTTTAGAGCTGCGGCAACACACACGAGCTTGGAACAGCTTTTATAGTGATGGGAAAGATGCAAAAGCGCGTGATCGGGTGGTGGCCGATTAACTCACGAATGTGCCAGTTGAGAATCAAGGGCCAGTTCTTCAACATCAGCATCATCAACGTGCACAGCACTCACCTCGGAAGTACCCGGTGACGACAAAGACGAATTCTACGCGCAGCTGGAGCGTGAATACGACCGTTGCCCAAAACATGATATCAAGATCGTCATCGGGGATTTGAATGCTCAGGTCGGCCAGGAGGAGGAATTAAAACCGGCAATTGGAAGGTTCAGTGCGCACCAGCTGACCAACGAAAACGGCCTCAGACTAATTGACTTCGCCGCCTCCAAACGAATGGCCGTACGTAGTACCTTTTTCCAGCACCGCCTTTCCACACAAGTACACCTGGAGATCACCGTGCCAAACGCAATCACAGATCGACCAAGTTTTGATTGACAGCCGGGCACTTCTCGGACATCATCGACGTCAGATCACTGTCGAGGCGCCCTACTTCGAGTCATACGACTATCTGTTGATGGTGAATATGCGCCCAAAACTCTCCGTAGTGAACTACACTTGAAATCGGCGCCCGCCTTGGTTTAATATCGCACGACTGAAGCAACCTGAGGTCGCGGCAGACTACGCGCAATCGGTCGAAGCAGCGCTGCCGGCAGAGGGCGAGCTTGACCCCCCTCTCGAGGGACTGTTGGGTATACCATCAAGACAGCCATCAACAGTGCTGCGGAGAACGTACATCGGTTATGTGGAGCGAACTCGACGGAACGACTGGTTCGACGAGGAGTGTAGGAGGGTAAGAGGCAGCGAGTCCGAATTTTCCAGGAGAAAAAGCGCCGCCTGGAGGAGGAGGAGCTCGAGGAGCTGGAGCAGCTGCATCGTTCTCAAGAAACACGAAAGTTCTATCAGAAACTCAAACGCATCCCCGTAAAGGCTTCGTGCCGCCAAGCCGAAATGTGTCGAGGTAAGGACGGCGGCATCCTGACGGACAATCGTGAGGTGATCAAAAGGTGTGGAAGCAGCACTTCGATGAACACCTGAACTGCGCACATGCAGGAGATCAAGACGGTGAGGGAAGGTACATCGCCGGCGTAGCCAACGACGTAGAGGATCCACTCCCAACGATAAGTGAAGTTAAGGAAGCCATTCGCCAGCTGAATAGAAACAAGTCGGCTGGGAAGGATGGCATCGCAGCTGAACTCATCAAAATGGGCCCGGACAAGTTGGCCGATTGCCTACACCGGTTGATAGTCCGGATCTGGGACATAGAACGGTTACCGGTGCCCCATCTACAAGAAGGGCGACAAATAGGACTGTGAGAACTACCGAGCGATCAACTGTCCTCAATGCCGCCTACAAAGTGTTGTCCCGAATCCTACTCCGCCGCCTAACGCCACAAGCAAACAGATTCGTGAGAAGTCATCAGGCCGGCTTCATGGAGGTCTACGACGGACCAGATATTCACATTATGGCAAATCCTCCAAAAATGCCGGGAACACCAAGTCCCTACGCACCATCTTTTCATCGACTTCAAAGCCGCATAAGACACGATCGACCGTAACGAGCTATGGAAAATCATGGACGAGAACGGCTTTTCCGGGAAGCCGATCAGACTGATCAAGGCGACGATGGATGGAACGCAGTGCTGTGTGCGGATTTTGGGTGAATTGTCGAGTTCATTCGAATCGCGCAGGGAGCCTCGACGAGGGTGATGGTCTATCCTGCATGATGTTCAACGTGGCGCTAGAAGGTGTTATTCCGACGAGCGGTGGGCGAAATGCGGGGCACGATTTTCAACAGATCCAGTCAACTTATCTGTTTTGCCGATGACATTGATATAGTCGGCAGATCATCTGCGGCGGTGGAGGAGATCTACCGCAAACTGAAACGCGAAGCAGGAAGGATTGGGTTGATGATTAATACGTCTAAGACGAAGTACATGCTGGCCTGCGGATCCGAGACCGACCGAACCCGCTGTCCAGTAATAACAAGGGTCACGATCGACGGCGACGAGCTGGAGATAGTCGAAGACTTTGTCTATCTTGGCTCACTGGTGACCGCAGACAATGACGCCAGCTGTGAGATCCGGTGGTGAATTATCAGCGGAAGTCGTTACAACTATGGACTCCACAAGGCAACTGCGGTCGAGTAGACTTAGCCCTCGCACGAAGTGTAACTGTATATGACGCTCGTTAGACCGGTTGTTCTCTACGGGCACGAGACATGGATATTGCTCGAGGAGGACCTGCGTACACTCGGAGTATTCGAGCGGACAATTGTTAAGAACCATCTTTGGCGGCGTACAGGAGAACGGGAGTGTGGAGGCGAAGGATGAACCACGAGCTCGCGCGATTCTAGGGCGAACCCAGTATCCAGAAGGTTGTGAAAGCTGGCCGGATACGCTGGGCAGGACATGTTGCGAGAATGCCGGACGACTGTCCTGCAAAACAGGTGCTCTCTACGAATCCGGTAGGAACAAGACGAGCGGAGCGCAACGAGCGAGGTGGTTAGACCAAGTGGAGCGTGATCTGGCGAACGTGGGGGGCACGAGGAATTGGAGAACGGTTGCCATGGACCGAGTGAATTTTAGGAATTATGTTCGTCAAGTTATGTCGTGAGACGGAATACTTACTATGTAAATAAAAAAAAAAGTTCTATGAATATTTGGAACCCCTCTCGTCCTTCCAGTGGGGAGATAGAAAGTGGGGGAGGGGCTCCTTTACAATTTTCAGCATAACCGGAAAAATAACAAGCAAATGGAACCAAATTTGGCATGGAAGGTATTTGATTACGAGAAATGTTTCTATGATATTTTGAGAAGCCCTCCGTTATTCCTGTCGGAAAATCTTAGTGGAAAACGATGCTTACATACAATTTTTTTCATCACTCGGAAACTTACCCAGCAAATGGAACGAAATTTGGTTTTGGAGGGTATTTGAAAACAGGTAATGTTTCTGTGAATATTTGGTACTACTTCCTCCTTCCAGTTGCGTGATAGGAAGGTGAGAGAGAGTAGCTTCTTTACAATTTTTCGCACAACTCGAACACTTATCGAGCAAATGGAAACAACTTTGGCAGGGGAAAGCATTTAGAAACATAAGATGGTTATTTGCTTATTTGAGGCTTCTTTCTCCTTAAATTGGGGATACAATTAGAGCAGACGGGAGCTGACATACGATTGTTTTGCAGTTTTCTTTGATTGATATTTTTCGGTGATTTACGACGATAAATATAACTGCTGTTTTTTTACGTTAAGGCTTACTGAATTTCAGCCATCCTCAGAAAAAACTTGTTTTGCCGCGTGTTTCCTTTACGGTCGTACGACGGCCGTAAAGGAAACACGCGGCAAAACAAGTTTTTTCTGAGGATGGCTGAAATTCAGTAAGCCGAAACGTTAAAAACAGCAGTTATATTTATCGTCGTAAATCACCGAAAAATATCAATCAAAGAAAACCACAAGAAAGTGCGGTGATCAAAATCAAACAAAAAAAAAGATTGTTTTGCATAAACCAAGAACTTATCTAACAAATGGAACCAAATATGACACGGGAACAATCATACAATCGGGCAAATGGAACAGAGTTGGGCATGGGAGTGTATTTTGACTACACGGAATGTTTGATCTTGACTCTGTCTTACCAGGTATGGGATAGGTAGCAAGAGGGCTCCGATACTAATTTTATAGCATAACTCGACAACTAATAAAGCAAACGAAACCAAATTTGGCATGAGAGGGTAATCGAGCACAAGAAATGTTTTCCGGTGGTTTAGCAGTAGAACGATAAAAAGTGGGAAGAGGGTCAAATTTGCATGGGAGAGTATTTTTGTACGAGCAATGGTTTGAGACCACCTTCAGCCTGCCAGAGGGGAGATATGAAATGGGGAAAAGGTCATTTTTTGAATAACTCGTGAACTTATCGAGAATGAAGCCATATTCGATGACATGGATCGTATTTGTATACAACAAGTGTTTTTCTGATGTTATGAGACCCCGGGACGGGAACAAATAGATAAAAATTAGTGTCATGTAACGTAATTCTGTTACAAAAAAAATATGTCTAGAATAGTTTGATAACCTCTCTTATTAAAATGGGACAGCGTAGATTCCATATAAAAAAAATATTTTGGTTTAAGTTATAAACTTATGAAGCAAATAAATCAAAAGTCATAAAATGGTTTAAAACACCATTTAATTAAAATAAATTGTTAATATTTCAGAAAAAAATGTTATAATTTTATTTTAATGATTTTGAGATTGAATTAAGAATGTTGTGCAAATCAATGAAAAGTTAAATAACTAGGTTTCACAAATTTCAGTAATTTTTGGAAGGTGTAGCAAAGCACACCGGGTCAGCTAGTATGTAATAAAAAAATTCCCCTTTAGCAGTCAAAGCTAAAAAGTTAAAAAATTAGCCCAACAGTTTGAGTTTACTCATGATTTTAATTTAAACGTAGAAAGTCCAATTGATGCTCAAATCTCCTAGAATTTGATGATATTATTTCTAAGCCAAATATACTTGAAAGTTCTTGTGAGTTCATCAATATTTAACCTAAATTTATTTTCAAAAAAAATTAAAAATATGGAAGCTCCGGGGGAAGATGGAATTTTCTATATTCTTTTTTTAAATTTGTCTGAAAGCACTTTTAATTTTTTAGTTAAAACCTTCAATAAATTTTTCTACTGGCTTATTTTCCCAATAAATGGAAAAATGCCAAAGTAACTTCAATTTTGAAACCTGGAAAAAGTGCTTCAGAGCCTTCAAGTTATCGACTTATTAGTTTGCTTCCTTCTTTAAGTAAACTATTTGAGAGAATTATTTTGAATAGAAATAATGCTCATTACTTACATTTATGAATGCATAATGCTTCAACAAATAAAGTATGAATAACCGAATATGTGAAAAATCTTGTTGAATAAACGTTAAATTAAAAAAAAATATTTTTACCATCATTTATTTTCTTAAAAATGGAATCACATAGCAGGTCTGATATTAGGTACCATGTGATGAAAGATGGTTTGTTTTCAACGTCTAGTGGAAAGTATCGGAAAAGAGCATTGCTATAGGATAGTGCACTCGAACCACATGAAGATGAAATTGGGAAGCTCTAATGCAACATTGGACCAGATAATATTTATTTCCAGCCAAACCATCCCATCGGGTTCATCGGTTTCGACTGATTGGGGACAAGAGAGCCAGCGAAGATGGGTCTCGGTTTTGGTCTACGAAGACCGAACCCGATACTCTGGGGCAATCTGGAATTCCCCAAACCGAAGGCCGGCTGAATCGGGCAGGAATGGCAGGACAAACGTACGTACAACGACAGAACGGTTTTGGTGCAGGTTGACTGGTGAGTTGACTGACATCCCCTAGGCCTCATCGCCGCAACAAAGAGCGTGTTAGAGCATCATTACCGAGATTGACACATTTTAAAAGCAACCGAACGGAGGCTGGCTGAGGTTTTTCTGCAAGACGAGGGAACGGGAGCACGAATATTCTGTACGCGGTGTTAAGGCAGAAATCATGAGGCAGGGACGATCTCCAACTGCATGGCAACTTTCATTATATGGAAACCTAGGCCGGTCGTCTCTTCGTCATCATGCCGTTTCGGTGTGAATATTGAGCTAGACCGGGTATCGCATAGAGGCCAAAAGTGCTGTGCCGTACATCATCATCATTCCCGGTCTTTGGCCAGTCCGACTCCACAGAGAAATGAACGATGTGTTTGAGCACTCACTGGACACGTCCATTCATGGCAAATCAAACAGCGAACAACTCCCTCCCCCATTCGTGTGCTTTGATTAGACTGGCCATAACAAGGCATTTTAAGTGAATCCGAGAGTGAGCCGGGCGTTCCGGGACTTTCAAAGAGAGTCGGTCGGTGGTAATCCTGGCAGGCATGCATAATTTATCATTTCGGATTGAAATTTAAAGAAAATATCCAGTGAACGATTCCCATTTCGCAGAGTGAGTCATTCAAATGCCACTGGGCACAATCATTGTTTGAAGAATGAAAATTTAAATATGAATGAAATATATTAAATCTGCTATAGTTCAAACATGAATCGCATGTCTTCAAAATACGACAATAACAGTATCACAAAAAATATGAATTTATTTTCTTCATTATTGAAATGGCAGGTGAAATGTGATGAAAATTTTTTCAAATTAAAATTACCCTTTCGTTCAATTTCAACATCTTTCATCTTATTCTAATCTTCTATCCGCCTATAATCTTTCAATTCTTAAACATTCTTTCTCAAAGAATATAAAATTTCACCGATATAGCCGATAAAATAATTTCACAAAAATTTATTTTCTTCTTCAATCAATTTGAATTCAAGAGACTATCGCTATCATTCAGAATAAAGTTGTGGTTATGTCCATTTTACGAAATATGACCATTTGAATGTTATTAAAAGTACCACTTTGCAAAGCTTAGAATTTTCCACATGTTTTAATCCAAAGGACATCAGGTGATTATTAATAGCTTAAAGTGATTTCTAAAGTGAATTTGTTTATTTCACGAATCGTTTATTAGAAATCGTGTGTTTGTTTGCTATTTCTCATAAAGCAGAATCCGTATAGGAAAAAAAGTGGACTTTATGCACCTATTAAGCTGAATTCAGTTAATCAAATATTACATCGAATATTTGCAGAAAAACTATATCCACATGAGCTGGCATCTGTTTTCTATACATTGCTGAAATTTTTATATTGAAATCTCCTTCAGTTCTCGAGAAAACGATTTTATTATAACTGTTGTCTAAAATGCTGAACCTCAAACCGTGCGGGCTAAATGCATCTTGTTAAATATTTCTGTTTTCTGGCAATATTTTCGTATAATTTCGTATAATTCCAAACTACGAAGCCGAACCTTATAAAAATCAATATCTTTTACATTTTTGTGGAATAAAAAAAATAGAGTTTGCCATATTATGGAGGAAGTTTACCATAAGAAAAAAATGTTCAATTTCAGATCTACAATTCTCCCTTAAGGTGCTAATTTTTAGTAGCTTATTTAGATTCGAAGTTTTAATAATAAAAATCATATATTTATTCAATTTAATCTGTTATTTTAGGAAAGAGACATTTCACAAACATGATGGGGACATACGAAAACACCCTCTCATTCCACTTTCTAATCATTATGAAACCTTCATAAAAGCTTCATTTTGTTTTATTTTCCAAGTTCATTTGAATAAAAAACAAAAACCACACAAGTTTTGTTTTGAGCTTCTTTACGTATAATTTTCGTTAGTCTACAAATTACATCAAAGGTTATCGAAACCTTGTACGAGTTTTAATTTTTTTTGATTAGGTAAATTCATAAAATTCTTTCTTGCCTCATGTTCAAAGCGAATCACGCTCAAAATGTTGTCTTGTCAGCCATTTCGTCAAACAACCGTTGGCGCATTTAACACGCTAGGCGCATTTAGGAACACTTTTCCCTACATAACAGTAGTTCAAAAGAGGGGATTGTAATTTCAACTGCGAGAGATTAAACTGTTTCTTGGGCTAGCTGATGGTTAAAATCACATTCTTGACCTTAACTTGTAACTTGTAAGTCTTATTGTTCAAAAATTAAATTTGCTAAACACAATTTATAAGGAGCTAAAATGAGAAATCTTGAGCTGAAGTTAAAAAAAACAGGGAGATTCGACGGTTTGATATTTTTTGTAGCCAAAATCAACTTTTGGTCCTCAAATAATTTGCATCGCATCGTTAAGAAAACATTTTCACGGAATTGGTCTTCAATTGTTACAGTAACGACTCCATAGAGTTGACTGAATGAGCTCAAAATTATCATGGACCTTTCCGCTTTTCGAGACTTCATTGCTTGAAATTGAAAAAATACCCTTTTTTTGGTCAATGAATGTGACCCAAAAAAGGTGGTGTACTTCTGGTTTCAAATATTGATTAATTGGGTTTGAAACTGAGGGGTAACTGAGGATGCATCAAAGCTATGGTCCATGCTAATCTAGGTGTGGACAGGGAATCCAAAAATCGTTATCCTCCGATAGAATTTGCCGATCAAAACACCCGTGAGAGAGATTTTCATCCTCAAGAACACTATACCTAGCGCTTATCAACTTCAATTTTGCTCCCGATAAGTTGTGCTTTCCGATTCAAATTTATCGTCTCTTGTAACGTTAAGGATAAGCAACAACAATTTGCTGGCACCCAAGGAGGACACCAACAATTGCTTGATGCACAAGGTGCCGGGCCGACCCGACCGGTAGACGCACCAGCAAAAAATACCAAAAATACCAACAATTGCTTGATGACGCACAAGGTGCCGGGCCGGACCGACCGATCGGTAGATGCACCAACAAAAAATACCAAAAATACCAACAATTGCTTGATGACACACAAGGTGCCGGGCCGACCCGAGCGGTAGACGCACCATCAAAAATACCAACAATTGCACGGGGCGCACATCAAGAAATCTGATGCCCACTAGAGCAAAGTTCGAACGAGTTATCTTGATCGGCATTGGAAAGGGATGAGAAGTCATCAGTTTTTAAAATTTATCGCTAAGTGTTACACAAGTGATAAACCAGTTATCATTATCAGATCGGTTCGATTTGTTTCCCTGGGTGTGGATGACATCAAGGTGGCAAAACTGGTTCCCAGGGGCAGTGACACCAGCTCGTTCCGATTTGTATCGTTCAAAGTCGGCATATCATCGGAATTTAAAGTAAAAGCGTTGGATCCCGAATCATGGCCGAAAGGATTATTCTTCCGAGAGTTCGTGGATTACAACTCTAGGCAGTTTCGCGGACCGCAATAAGATTCACCAGTGTCAACAGCTTATTATCAACGATATTTCGACCAACTGCGCTTTCTCGTCGTTTTTTTACTGGACCTTGGGACGCACCAATCATGCCAATTCGGAAGCTCTCTTCTCTGACCACCAACAACCGATTGTTCCTGTTTTAAGTCGTCCCTTTCTTCGGTTAGGTGGCTCAGGGGGAGGCTTCCAATTGCCATGTCAAGGCAAGTATTCGTGTCGTTTGAATTTATCTACCGGTGACGATGTTTTGCGTGTGCAATCTAGTTTGCGAAGAGATCCTCGTAGTTTTTGGACCTTCGTCAACTCAAAACGCAAGTCGAGCTTTGTGCCTTCGTCCGTTTTTTATCATGAAGCTGTTGGGAATACTCCAGACACTTGCTGCAATTTGTTTGCAGAACATTTTAAGTCTGTATTTTTAGATTCCGTTACACCCGAAAGCGAATGCAGCGAAGCGACTCATCACGTTCCAACAGCTGTGATAGATTTAAATACTTTCACAGTTCATGAAGAGCTCATCGTTTCTGCTGCTAGAAAATTGAAAACTTCTTTCGCGCCTGGACCGGATGGGATTCCGGCTGTTATTTACTCTCGCTGCATCGAAGCTGTTTCATTGCCTTTAACTCGAATTTTCAATAAGTCGTTCCAACAACGTAAGTTTCCTGACAAATGGAAAAGTTCGTATATGTTCCCGGCGAACGTCGTAGTGTAAAAAATTACAGAGGCATAACAAGTTTGTCTGCTGGTTCCAAACTTTTTGAAATCGTCGTTAGCCAAGCTCTTCTACGCGCGTCATCGCATTATATAGCCAATGAGCAGCACGGGTTCATGCCTGGGAGATCAGTTTGTACTAATCTACTTGAATATACATCATTCTGCATGAACCAGATAGAAAAGAGAAAACAAATTGGTGCTGTGTATACCGATATAAAAGCTGCATTCGACACTATCGACCATGGGATTCTGTTGGCTAAGCTTGCTAAGCTTGGTATTCATAACAACATGGTTGTTTGGCTCAAATCCTTCTTAACTAACCGCTGTATTAGAATCAAGCTCGATGATAGCGTATCCTTTCCATTTACGAATCGGTCAGGCGTCCCACAAGGAAGCAACTTTAGGCCACTTTTATTCGCTCTGTTCTTTAATGATCTGATTATCAGCTTAGAAGATGGAACCAAAATTGGATATGCCGATGATCTTAAAATATTTGTTCCTGTTATAGATATCGAAGATGGTGTTCGCTTGCAATCACTCTTGAACCACTTTAGCGAATGGTGCACACTGAACAAATTATCAGTTAGTGTGTCGAAATGTTCCGTCATCACTTTTCATCGAAACAAAACACCACTCCTCTACGAATATAAAATCGGCAACCAGCTTTTAAACAGGGTATCAGAAGTCGAGGACCTTGGAGTCTTAAAAACTAAAAAAAAAAGAAAAAAAAAAGGTTAAAAACTTTTAACAGCTCACGTTTAATAGTCAACGTTCTTCAGTCATCAATAAAGCGAATCGTCAACTCGGCTTCATCATCAAAGTGGCGCGTGAATTCACAGATCCGTTATGCCTAAAATCCCTGTACTGTGCGCTCGTCCGATCAATAATTGAACTTGCTTCAATTGTTTGGGCCTTTTTCCAGCTAAGTTGGATTTTGAAGATTGAACGCGTACAGAAGCGATTTGTCAGAGTCGCCTTAAGACACCTTCCCTGGCGCCACCCCGAAGATCTCCCGGCTTATCCTGAGCGATGTCAGCTTTTGGGTCTAGAAACTCTTGGATGCCGCCGAAAGACTCAACAGGCAGTATTTATCTCCTAAATTTTCAACGGAGAAGTGCAATCGCCAAATTTGCTAGGAACGATAAACTTCAGTGCCCCATCAAGAATCCTACGATCTAGCTCGTTACTGTTCAACCAAACTCATCGAACTTCTTATGGCTTCAATGAGCCAATAAGCGCAATGGTGCGTATGTTCCAGGTTGCTGAACACTTACACCAGTTTGGAGAATCTACAAGTCGTTTTATTCGTCGAATACGCCAGTCCAGATTATTTAATAGTGTTTGACCGTGTTTTTTTTTTACTATTCATTTAAACTTTTATGTTCGATGAATTAATAATAAAATAATAAATAATAAATAAATTCAAATTCAGCTGGAAATAATAACAATACAATAATACATATTAAATAAGGAACAGATTTCTTACACCATTTTATTACTCATGATTATCACACAAACTCAAGAATAAAAAAATTCTACAGATAAATTCGATAAAAAAAATTCAAAACAAATCAAATTGAAAGTTTTGAATCAATGCTATTTCCGGTAAGTCATTTTTTTTTTTAAAGATAATCCTTATTCTGATCTGAAAATTGGCTTCAAAATAAATTCGAAGCAGACTAGTCTTCGAATTTTGAATAAATATTTCCAAAAATTGAACAAATGAATGATTTAAAAAATTTTAGATCAGGTAGAAACTTTTCCATGATTAAAATTTGTTAGGGAAATGATGATAATTGATATAAAAAATTCATCTTAATGTACATTTCTTCACTTCATTTTCAATTGAAGTGTTGATTGCCAAATTCCACTGTAGTATTTTGAATTTAAAAAAAAAATAACCACGATCTGAAATGTGTTTATGTCGATGTAGTTGACGGTTGAATTTAATTATATAAAAAAGAAGAAAATATTCAATGTTTCTTCAAGAGTGCCAGTGATCAAAGTGAAAGATTCAACCTTTTTTCACAGTAAATTTTTATGATATCAAAATAAAAGGCAAAAATGTTTATTTTTGAAGTTCAAAACAATAACTTTATATATTTATAATACATCATGTTCAATTGTGCTGACGAAGTACATGTCATGTTGTTAATGATCAATAAGAAACCGATAGAAATAAAAATAAAGATTTCCAATTTTGTGGTAAATATCGAATGCACAGAGCATTATGTTTACGTTACGAGTTAAAATTAAGCTTTAAATTAAGTTTTTTTTCGAACTTTTTAAAAATAAATTCTTAAACTAAGATAGATTCAAAAACATGTTTTAGCTCAGAAGATTTTGTCACTTTCTTTTGATATTTTGGGTCCTGTAAAAAAACAGAAGGTAGAGACAATGTTTTATTGATAAAAAATTTTGATTCAAAGGGTTATGTTTTCAGAACACAAAAGTCAGAATTGAAAAACAAGAACAAACTTATTAAAAATATTTTTAAAAAATTCAAACAATTTGACTCTAAAATTTGGAAAATTTATTTAAAAATGAAAAAAATGCTTTTTAAAATTTGGTAAATTTATTTGAAAATTAAATTAAAAATGGAAGATGGAAAAGATAAGTTTCTAAATATTTGATGAGACTTTTTTCTTCCAATAAATGCGTCCTAATAACAAAAATTCAATTATGTTATGAAAATGGAAAGTAAAATGAAAATACAAATTAAGTTAACGCTCCTTTAGCTTAATAGTTATTATTTCAAATCATTTTTTGAAATTTTTAGAGATAAATTCATAAATCATTATCGATTCAAAATACACTATTTTATTGAATTAAAATAAATGAAAAATTTGAAAATTTTCAATCGCTAGATTTAAAGAGAAATATTTCAAGCCTAGATGATTTTGCCATTAAAATTGTATTGGATCCTGAAAAGAATGGAAGAATGGAACTATGTGTTATTCAAAAAAGATTAAGACTCAAAGGCTAATGTTTTCAGAAACTAAAAATTCATACTTGAATAACAGAGAAAACCTTATTAAAAAATTTCTATTAATTTATATAGTTTAACATTAAAATTTGGTAAAATAATTTAAAGTTAAACACTGCAGCCAAAAATTAGGTGAATTTATTTCAAAGTTAAAACAAAACAAGGTGAATTGGGCAAGATAAGTTGAGAAGGGTTTTTGTTTCAATGCACGCGTCTAAATTCAATGTTTTAATAATTGATTTGGTATCTTTTGTCAAATTTGGTTTTTCACCTTTAGTTTTGATTATCTGAAGGTGATAAGTTTTGAATTGTGCAAGTTAGTTTAGTTAGTCAGTTAGTTTAGTGAAATCTCTCATTGATAATTGACAAATTAACAAATCTTAATAACTAAAAATTCTGATTCAGATTTTTTAATTATACTTTATTGAATGAAGGAATATTATTCTTCTGATGAGGATCTTAAAATTTAAAGTTAAACAGTGTTCACAAATTTGGAAAGGTATCATAACAAGTATTCCTGACATTACTGCAGAAACAACTGCAGAAAAACATAAGATTTAAGCTTTCAAAATTATCTAAAAACCAATCTGATTGAAAACTTCATCAAAAGTTCGTTAAATGGAGAAAAATAAACAAACAGAAAACTTTTATAACTTTTTTTTTCAGAACATAAAATTTCAAAACTTCAAAGCCTTGAGAAAATTTGATAATTGATTTAATACTTCATTTTAAAATGTTATGTTTTTGTTAGTGCAGGAATTTCTTAAATGATTTTAACTTATTTTCAAAAGTTATTTCAACAAAAGAAACCGATAGAAAAATTGCTTTTTTTAGAATTATGGCACCCGAGTAAGGAGTGTATTCGAAAAGTGCAAAGGAGTGCAACACTTTGTTTTATGAATACCTTTCGAATGCATGTATGGAAAATGTTGAAATTTTCAGTGAAGCTGTTTGGTAATAAATGTTTATATGTACAAATTCGTGTGACATTCTGTTAAGTATTTTTTGAAATAGCGTCCAATGAAGAAATTCAGCCACTTAAATTTTTGGGCGTCACGTGTGCCATCTATAATGCATACTATGAACTCCCCTTTTTTTAAATTAAGGCTACTTTTGATTTATTTTTTTCTGTTTTCTGAAACTTGGCTTTCAAAATTGATTAAATTTTCATAATTTGATCGAAGTCATTGTAAATTTAGCAGTTTCTCCTCCTTTGGCAGAAAAACAACATATTTTACTTTTTATAACTCCATCCATGTTTTCGAATTATTACATCTTTCCAAATCAAACCAAAACAGAGTATCAACTTTGTAGTATCGTCAGCTATTTCATTTATTTCAACTTTTTCTCCATGTTAACTCCGGAACATCCAGGCGAGACTTGTCAACAAAATGTTTTTGGATGGAAACCAACCAAGTGCTGCTTAAAGAGTTATTTTTGCTGTCCATTATATAACTTTTAAAAATATCTCCCCGCTAGTAGTTCCAATGTATTACGCACGATTTGACCACCGTATTTTGTTTGTTTTAACGGCGAAAAGCTTTTTAAACCATGCAAAATTGAAGTCGGGCCTATGTATGAGTCAGCTAGATGAGCTAGTAAAAAACTTTTTTTGTCACTTCCCTAATCGAAATTTTAGGTTTGCGCTTGATAAAATCTCTAACATTCCCTACCTTAATGAAATCATTCATCTTCACTTCATGAATAGAGTTTTGGAATGAACTAGCTCACCATTAGATCTTCTAGGACTCCATGAACGATTTGCCATATGAATTTTGGTCGAATAGTTCATTTCCAGCTATTTTTGGGTCTCCCAAAAGAACTTTTCTGAATTTTTCGCGATCCTGCCTAAAAAAATTAATCGATGGCCCTATGTAGGGGAAAGGTTTCCTAAATGGGCTTATCGGGTAAAATGGACCTACGACTGGGGTGATACGCTTAGAACATAAGGCAAGAAATTTTTTGATGAATTTACAAACTAAAAAAAATTAAAAAAATCATACAAGGTTTTGATACATTTTGATGTAATATTTCGATTTTTAAAAATTATACGTGAAGAAGCTTAAAACAAAAATAAGGATGGTTTTTGTTTCTTACTCAAATTAACGTAAGAAATAAAACATATTTCAGCTTTTGTGGAGGTTCAATAGTGATTATATAGTGGAATAATAGAGTGTTTTTGTATGCCCCTATCTTGTTTGTAAAATGCCTCCATCCTAAAATAGCAGGTTAAATAGAATAAATAAATGATTTTTATCATTGAACCTTCAAATCTAAGCTCTGAATAACATCTTAAGAGAGAATTGAAGATCTAAATAAAGATTTGATAAAGTTTTTCTCATGGATGAACTGCCTCCATAGTATGGCAACCCTAACTTTTGTTTAATTCCATAAAATTATATTTATAAAACTTCAGCTTTGTCGTACGGGAAGTATTACTCTTTAGCAGTTGCAATGAAATTATTCGGAAATATTGACCAAAAAACAGAAATTTTGTTCAAAACATAAATAGGCGCATTTAGCCCGCACGGTTTGAGGTTCAGTATTTTAGACAGCACATATAATAAAATCGTTTTTTTTGGAAACAGACGAAAATTTTAACATAAAAATTACTCCAATGTATAGAAAACAGATGCCTGCACACGAGTATATAGTTTTTGTACACAAATTCGATGTGATATTTGATTAAAACAGTGTTCTGCTTAACAGGCGCATATAGCCCGCTCCTCCCCTACTGGACGACATGGCCGTAGGAAAAATCGGCTGATAGGGGGGGGGGGGATGGTTGGTTTGATAACAATTTTATTCCAATAACATTTTTGCTTGAACAATGCTTACACAAGTGAAAAAATGTAATGTACTTAGTACAAGTTATTCAGGTTAAAGTTATTTTGCATTAAAAGTAATTTATTTTTAAAAATAATTCCTACGCGTAGTCAGTTTTTGTCATGAAGCTTTCAAAAACATGGGGACTTGAATTATAGCTCAATCTGAATAAAACCTTGAATTTGTGTTCCAAGTCTGAATTCTGCATTTTGAACCCCATTTCAAAACCTGAATCTTAATTCCAGATATGAAATCCTATGAATTCAAATGCAACACCAAAGTTCGAAGCAGGATTTTGCGAAATGAGGGCAAAATTTTCCCAAAATTTCGACCAATATGCTAGCAAACTTCGAAATTATTCCAATATAATCAAGAAGCAAAACACATGCAAAATTGTTTTTTTTTTTTTGAGACACATCAGCCGATTCAGAATCATCAGGAGAAGCAGGCTACCATAAAATCGTTTAAGTTTTTTTTTTTTTTTTTTGATAAAATTTGTTAAAGAAAATTATTTGGACACAAGAAACATAATTCAAAGGACTCAATTGAAATTCTCGTTTGATTTTGAAAATGGAGTGAGAAAATCTGATCAAAATCCATACAAGCTGGTAAGTGAAGACTAACTTTATTGGGATTCAATATTTGGGATTTTCAGCAGCTGAGAAATTGTTCGAAAAAACTGCTGAGATGAATAATAAATCAGAACTGCCCATCTGCACGAAAACTGCGAGGAAAAAGGCGATATCTGATTTTTTTTAATTCTACTTTATGCTGTCCGTCTTACCCGTATTTCCCCTAATATTTCCCCTAATTATTTTTTTATAAATCAAATTTATTAGTTACAAACAAGAAGACCTACTAGGTTTTAGATTCGTGTTTTGCTAATTTTTTTTTGTTTCGATTATAGTCGTTTTAACATCTTTATGTCATTCGCGACTTACCAACGATGCTGTTAGCGGACAGTCACTGAAAAACTTATCCGGTACAAATGTGATCGCTGTTTGCTCTTGGGCTCGAACTCACGGACATCGGGTCAGGAAGCAATTGACTTGCCAACTGAGCTATATCATAAGCCCTGTTTTGCTAATTCTCACGATCATTGTTAGTGGTAAGCACCTGTTCCATGACCTCAACTGGTTGAAGTATAAAACTAGTATTCGATGAATTAATTTTGAAGAAACGATTGGTTTCAAACTCTTAACTTGTTTAGTTACACTTTTTAATAAAAACCCATCCTAAAGACGATGTTGAGTATTTGTCTTTCAAGTTTAGAGTTTTAATGCAAAACGTTGATTGAATCGCAAATCAAAATTTACACTCAAAAATAAATTTCAATTCGTTAACGTCATAAAGTGTCGTTAAATAAAATATCTCAAGCCTAACATGATTTCAGACGAAATTCCGCCGGAAGCAAGACAATTTTTGACATGTTGGTTAACACTAAGTCTTAATCACTTTTTCAGATCTAGTTATTTTCCGTTACTACGGTGAAAATTTTACTTGGAAAAATTTCGCGGGGCCTTGTTCAACAATAGATCATCTTTTTGTCCAAACTTTTCCGGTTACATATTTATGTATAAAAACTCGAAAACGTTTGAACCTGTTTTGATTCCTAAGAAAAATAATAAAAATTGACTGGCTTTTTTCTGAGGATTTCTGCTGATATAGACTTCTACTTGCTTTTCTAGCCTTTTATCCAATTCTTCGCAATAATAGCCTAGCCTAGGTTTGACCGTTCCGGTCCACCTTTGAAATGAAGAATAACTTAATTATCACTGACATTATTATTTTTGGCACCCAACAAAGCAAGACATTCATCCCAAGGTGTGAACCTTCCATTGTGAGGACGACGGCACTCGGCTATCCATTCTTCTTCTATCCGAGGAGGGGCGTCGTCGTCGTCGTTGTCTATTTTTCTACCTGGCAGAATAGAAATGACTCGCGTGTTTCTCGTATCTGTATTATCTGAAATCGGAGAAAGAAAAACAAAACTTCCAGTCGAGCAAAACGAGCCCCTGTTCTGCCAGCAATCGTGCGTCCTTGTCGTTTCCCTCAGACCGAACCGAAAAAAGGATCACTTTCGGAGAATTGGAATAGACGGTTATTCCGAAATCCTGTCGTAAGGACGAAAAACTGCCGTTGGGTCATCTTTGGGTTGTTAGTTTTGCTTGGAAATCTATAAAGTTCAACGAATTGTTCAGGAGTTGAAACCAGAAGGACGTCCAAGTTTGAGAAGGGTGTGAGTTTGAAAAAAAAAACGGAATAACTGACATGCTTCGGGTGGAATCCTGCAGCGCCGATCATCTTTTGACTTCTTGCCAAATCCTCTTGAGATGCTTAAATTAATTATGAAAACATATGGACCAAAGCCGATTGTAACTGGTCGTCCTTCCTGGAATAGGATGGCTTAGGAGTGATTTGAAGCAGGACTAGCTATTTGAAAATGAATTTATAAAATCGAGTTCAGTAGTAGTGCTTGAAACTTAAGGGGTTGTTGCAAAATATTTTAACAGTTTAGCTTTACAAAGTTCTGCAGTTCTGCATCGGGGGAATTAAAACTATGCCTCGGAAATATATACATGGTGTTTCATATACATATGACCCATTCCAAGCACCCCTCAACTGGAGAACCGATTTTTATTTTTCATTATCCAAAAATAAGTTACATAGCGTTAGAAAGGTTATTTCTTGAGTGTTATTTTCCATTAAAAGATTTTCAGCTACCTTTTTTTAGAATTGCGTATGTTAACGTTGAAATTTAAAAATTTTAGTATGGAATTAAATTGATTAATGCAAATATTTTTTATTAATAACATAACTTTGTCAAAAATCTAGCTATGTCAAAAACAATAATTGCAAAATGATGGTAGAAAAGCCATCTTTTAAGCAAATATAAGATAAATAACAGTCACATCAAGTTTACGCTCCAGAATCGTTGATAAAGGTATCTATTTTTAAGCGTTGTGACGTCACGAAAATTCTACTGTTTTTAAATTTATGATTTACTGAAATTTCACATATTGTCGAAGATTGGAGGTCTCTTCAAACTTTTTGAGTGGAATTTAATGCAATTTTTAGATTGAAAATCGTTTTAGCAGGTTGTGAGTTGCACCCGGGTAAAGAATGCGTTGTGACGTCACGAAAATTTATTTACTTTTTTTCGAAAACGTTCAAGACTTTTTACTTCAACATTATGATAGTATTTCTTCAATACAAGTTCAACACAACAATGTGCTCCAATAAACGAATTCTATTATAAAGTTTTAAAAGAAACTAATTTTTTTTTTTGCATTAACTCAGTTGTTTTAAATCATTTCTAATAAAACATATAAAACAGCGCTTTAAAACGCTTGATTCAAGAATAAACAAACTATCAGACAAATAAAATCCTCATCGATGTTGTAAAAGAATATTTGTGAATCATAAAACAGGTAGTTATCTGTGATTTGAATAAAAATCTTGCAAAAGATCAAGTTCTTCATATATCTATGTTAGAATGAAAAACACCGCTAGTAGCTTCTATTTCTTTCTGGCATTATGTTCAAACAAAATAAGTTCCATGAAATAAATGTTATGAGATTCAAATAATCTTTGAACATTGTAAACTTAATAGATTAACTTTTTTATTAAAAAATTCATAAGATTTTCATAGAAAATTAATTACATTATTTTAATAAAAAACTGCCCTTATTGAAATTTCCACCTCAAAGAATATCACTAGAAAATCCAAATCGAACCCCGTGTTCACATAAAAACTCACAAAAGAGACTTTGAACTGAATAACAAAATTAAATAAATTCAAATATGTACTAGCACAAGATCTCATGCAAAATTTGGTCAGATTATTCTAAGGAAAGGGGTTGCGCAACGCACCTGAAGTTTGTATGGAATTATGTAGATATTGTTCGGCATGATAAAAAAAAACGTTTTCCGTCAATAATTTAGGTCTTTATCAACCAATTTTTCTTTTAATTTGAATACTTTAAAGCTTTGATTATGACAATATTTCATCTGTGTAACGCGTTTCGATTAGAGTTATCATAAAACAGCTATAACGTTCAAAATAAGCGTTGATTAACTATCATTCAGGTATTTTTTTGTATTTGATCCATCAGTAGCTAATTTTTGAAACTCAAAAACCTTTTAAACTAAACCATTGTTGAAATGAGATCATGAGATAAACTATTTTTCATTATGAAAGTTTTGTGCATGACTTTAATTAAAACAAATCAGCCGATAGGGACTTCAGAAATTGGTGCATAACTTGGTTTTCATGTCCTTTTAAACCCAATTTCTCATAATTCCATACAAATTTTAGGCTCATTGTGCCCTCTATTTTCGTGGGCCAATCCCCAAATTTGGCACTGGACTTTGTGTTAGGCCTAGGATCTATTTAAGCTTGCAACTTATAAGATTTTCATTAGATGGCTGATTTAGGCACTCCAGTGTCGATTAACTATCTTTGAAAAGATCGAAGGCTTTGAAATTATCATTTATTTTCCTTTCCTTTGCAATTAAAGATTAAAAAGATTCAGAAACACATTTCAACGCTTTTACAAATAAATATTTCCTAGTTTTAGTTTTGTCCTAAATAATATTCACATGATCGCACAAAAAAACTTCGAATAAAATTGATGTGAGCAGTGTTGCAAACCTTATCTGCTTATGTGGGCCTTTGAGATTTAATTCCTTTTAATTTTTGGGAATAAATGGATCGATTTCATCACCAAATCACATAATTTATTAAGTTTTTAAGCATTTTAAGTAAATTAAGTATTAATTTTAAGATTATACTTTGATTTATTTCATGTAGCTAACCATAAAATTTCGTGACGTCACAACGCTTTGCAAAACCCTGCTTAAAAAAAATGGTGCGTTGTGACGTCACGAAACTAAATCGCCCTAAAATAAATTGAAATCAAAATTTGAAAAAATCAAAAACAGCGATTTGTTGGTTGTAATGAATCGATAGGGTAAATGAGCCTAATTTCGCTATATTTTGTCAGAGGTTTTTAGATTTGATATTATTGCGCCGAATCTTTAATACTTAGATATACAATTTTTTGGTAACTAAATTCCAAATTTTTTTCTGAACTCTGTTTTGGTTTGAAATAATCATTTCAAGCCTTAATTTACGAAAAATATCATGTTTTATAAAGTGTGTCGATGTTCCTAATATGGCACTAATTGTTCCTAATGTTAACATATGAGGAAAAATGTATCCGCGTACCCAAATATTACACTTTTTGTTCCTGAATTTGCATATGGGTCTGTTTTTTGAATACTTTAAAAAGAAAAATCTTAAAACTCACCTTTTTATAAATATTACAACGATTTTGGAATATGAATAGGGAAATAAAAACTATTTAAATCCTACACAATATTTCTTTACAGCATTGTTAAATGCAAAATTTGGGTACCACAACACTTATTTAACTTTTATTTTAATATAATTGATTAAAATTATAATTTAATGATAAAAAAGCGATGATGCCATAGTTTCTCACATCGTGAGAGAATTTTATGATGGTTTTGGATCTCATAGAAAATTCGTAACATCGAATTTTTTACATTTTTGATGCCGTAAAAAACTTTACACAATGAGACGGATTGACTTAATGATATTACCTACAAACTTTATATGGAACTTATTATCCTACATCAACATTGTTGATGTATGAATATTTTTCGAACAATCATTTAATTTTTTAAAATAAATATTTTTAAAATTCCGTTACCAGTCTGGGCTAAAATGCATCGACATGTAAATCAATGATTCACAGTTTAAATCTTATTTCCATATGCTAGCATATGATGTAAAATTTTTGTAGTATTATTTATCCCTAAATGCATCAGCACCCTTCTGCTTTCTTTTAAAAGAAAAAAAATATAAACTTCAATTCTAACAAAATATTAAATAACTGCAGATCGTGCTTTATGCGTCACGACATCACACTTATGTCAAAAACTTTTCAACATTTTTTAATTGATTTTTCATCAAGAGCAACTTTTTGCAACTTAGATACCCCTTTTTCTTAGTAGGGTGAAAATCGCATGTTATGTAAATTTAAAAATAACTGGTGAAACCAATTATTTTTCTGACTAAGTTAATTTGATGTCCCATCAACCTTAAAACTGTTGATGTACAAACGGTAGGATTATCAATGGACATTAGGGTTTAAGAAGCAATTGAAGTTGAAAAGTGTTGCATGATGCCCCAAAAGACGGTATACAACGTATTTTATTGAGAATTTTTTTTATTTTTCCTTTCGATTCTGTTCTCGTTAAGAAGCTCTCTGTAACTTGATGGTTTCCTTCTCTGTCGCGAAAGGTGCGTTCCTTACAACCTGGCGAAAATATTTTTTCAACATTTTAAGCTTTGAGATATACTGAAGTAAAAAAAAATCATGTTTTATTAGCTCAAAACAGTTTATTTTAACAGATCGTTGAAAATTATGTTAAAACACAATTCTTTCAATCAAATTTATTTCAAATACATTCCATGACTTTGATATAGTTTGGAAAACTTTGAGTATGTCCATAATTAGGAACACGTTGAAAATAGTGTTCCTAATTGTGGACATATGCTTTTTTTAGTTTTTACACGAACAAAACATCTTCAACATACTTATTACTTAAATCATGGTAAAAAACAATCCGACAAAAAATTTCAAAAAAATCTGTTGACAAATTCAGCTTTAATCTTCTATTTCTAAACAGGTGTTTTTTAAGAAATTTGCTAACAAATCCATTCAATTTGGACATACTTGGAAACAATCCGGATTTTACGAAAAATCTTGTGAATTAGAAAGCTAATTTGTTTGTAAAATGAAAGTTCACATGATCCTTTACATTATCATTTTTTTAATAATTGTGATAAGTGAAAAATAACGTCAAAAACAGGCAAAATCTAACAGTATGTTAACATTAGGTACACATGCCACATTAGGAACACTTACCCTACTTTCCTGAAATTTTCATAAAATTTGATCAAATGGAAGAGCAGAAAAATGCGGCGTTGTAAAAAAAACTGAAAAGTGGAAAAAGAGGCGCGTTGTGACGTCACGATTCCTTTTGCTTATATTTTGTTAACTATTTATTCTATACAAATACTTTTGGTTTGAAATTGTAGAGAATTAAGTTTTGACCTTATAATGTACAATTTTTAACAATGTGCGATATGACCTGTAAAACTTACACACAATATACCAAAAAATTGTTTTGCAAACGTTGTGACGTCACGCTGGAATGGGTCATATATATTTTTGCACCATACGAAAGCTGAATTCTCCTTTCATTTGAGCCAAAATTTTAGATTATTCATCGGGGGTCAAGAACATTTTAAATATTTTTTAACCTTTTTTATGGTTTTTAAATAGACATAATCATTCTAATCACTGTTAAAACGCTTGTTTAACTTTAGCGTTATTTCAGTTCCATATGCGAATAACATGATCTAATATAATCTAATATCATATTAACCTTTCAATATTTTTACAATATCGTCGTTATTATACATCGTATTGGGATGAAAATTTCCACACGGTAGTTTTCAGGGACGGGAAATCGATTTCAGATTTCAAATGTTGCCAGGGGTCGACGAAAGGGGTCGTCCATGTAGATAAATTTTTCACTGTTTTTAGCAATTTTGACGTTATTATACAATGGATTGCTTTGAAAATTTGCGCACGGGAGTTTTGAGGGAAGGGCAATCGATTCCAGATATCTAAAATTGTATAAGAAGCCACCGAAAGGGGTTTAGTGCTGTTATGCAACGATTGAGTTGAAATTTATATACGGGGTATTTGGCACGGTCAATTGATTCCTGATTTCAAATTAAGTAGCAGACGACAGACAAAGTGGTCGTCCAATATTTTTGCAATTATTTCTTAACAATGAATTTAGAAGTGCATCTGGAAAATGCTTGGCAAATGACTTTCATACAAACTGTTCATAAAATATTTCAAGATAAAAGCGAAACGGAGTTCGTATGGGATCAACTAGTTTAACTTTAAATCGATTGTTAAACCTTAGACATGGATACCACAAGGATGGTAAAGTGTCATACATAAAACCAAAACAATTTTATTTCATGTTTGATTGCAAAAGTTAGCGTTTTTGAAAGCATTCGTGTATGTAATAATGATGTGAAATTTGAGTTTTCAAGAAATTCAAGTTGTTGATTTTAATACAATTTTCTCTCAATTCACTTAAAGTTGTCAAGTCTAAGGTCATCAGATTTTTTGCGAATTTTTTGTTTCGTTTTCTCATAGTTTGATATTTTTCAAATTAACACTTTTTTTAATTCAAATTTCCTAGATAAAATAAAAACGTGAGTTTTAATCTGGGTGCAAACATTTGTCTGTGGATTGTTGCATTTTTGGCTTTCACCTGGTATGTCATTTTCATCTATCTATAGGTAAAAAGCAATTTCTGTATGTTTGTTTGTTTGTTTGTTTGTTTGTCCTCTATAGACTCAGCCGTCTCAAGAGCTAGAGAGCTGAAATTTGGCATGGATACGCATTAGGACCAGGAATGATGACAAATGTTTTCAGATTTTCGGATGACTTCTTCTGAAGGGGGTCGTCCATAGAAGACAAATATTGTTTTCGTGATATTGACGTTACTTTTCGTCGGATCGTGTTGAAAATTTGCACATGAGTGTTTTGAAAGTCGAGCAATCGATTTAGGTGTCAAATTCAGTGTAAGGGGACAGCCAAAGGGGTCGTCCATATAACTGTTAGCTGTTTTTGCGATATTGACGTTATTATACATCGTATTCAGATGAAAATTGGTACACGAAAGTTTTGAGTGACGTGCAATCGATTTGAGGTATCAAATTCAGTGTAAGGGGCCGGAAAAAGCGTCGTACATATTAAATTTTCAGTATCTTAGTGATATTGTCGTTTTTATACATCGGATTGGGATGAAAATTTCCACACGGTAGTTTTCAGGGACGGACAATCGATCTTAGATGTCAAATATTTTGCCAGGGATCGACGAAAGGGGTCGTCCATATAAATTTTCACTATTTTAAGCAATATTGACGTTACTATACAATGGATAGATTTGAAAATTTGCACACGTGAGTTTTGAGGGAAGATCTTCAGATATCAAAGTTTATATAAGAGCCTCCGAAAGGGGTTTAGCTTTTTGGCAATAATTGCGTTGATATGCAATGATTTAGTTGAAATTTATACACGTGTTTTTGATTCCTGATTTCATATTTAGTAGCAGCCGACAGACAAAGTGATCGTCCAATATTTTTGCTTTTATTACTTAACAATGAATCTGGAAAATGGTAGGCAATTGACTTTCATACAAACTGTTCATGACATATTCCAAGGTGGGCTTGTGATATAGCTCAGTTGGCAAATCTGTTGTCTCCTGAGCCGATGTCCGCGAGTTCGAGTCCAAGAGTAAATATCGCACACAGTTGTACCGGATAAGTTTTTCAATAGCGATCCGCCAACTGTAACGTTGATAAAGTCGCGAATGCCATAAAAATGGTAAAACGACTATAATCGAAACAAAAAAAAAATATTCCAAGTTGAAAGCGAAACGGAGTTCGTATGGGATCAGCTAGTAGTTTTATAAAAAAAGTCGATAACCTCGAAGTATAAACAATCGTGTTGATAAAACCAAAAATCCAATAAAAACAAAACATGACATTGAGTCATAATTAACATTTATTTCAGTGGCTTAAAATGCTGAAAATAATTTTTCTACATTTATTTGCCCAGCCCATTTGCCCTTTTGTATAAGGCCGGATCAAAATTGAAATCCTTTTATTTTGTCACTTGGAGTTAAAACATCAGAAATAAATTCTAATTTTCAATCAATTTCAATAAAATTGAACAAAAACTAGCATGCTACAAACGTGTTTTGAATCTACATTGTACACAATCGAAAAACCAAGATATTTTAGATCGAAAATTTGAAAACATGTCGTAAACTACATGTGATGTAATTCCCATGCTCTGCCGTATGGCTTTTGCTCTTTCAATTGATTGAATTTTCGAAGAATTTATCAAATTTTTAGTAAAAATACCTACAACTTCAATTATTCTTCCCTTTTGGGATATTTAGGAAAATCGAAATTTCAAAATATATTTGATATTTAATCCGGAATAGTAAACCCCTGTTCATGCTCTTTACTTCAGATTATCCTGATAATGTTTTTCGTAAAATAAATATTTTTTAATGCAAGTAAACCATCCTGAACATTAAAACACTCCAAGTCAATAACTAAGTCGGTAAAATACTAAAATTGACTCACCCCCAACGAAATTTAGTCCTTAACCCCTTTAGGCCTTCGACATTTCATTCTACGACACTTTATGATGTTCTTGAGTTGAAACTAATTTTTAATTGTCAATTTCGATTTGCAGCTAAATAAACCTTTTGTATTCAAACCCAAATCTTAACACACAAAAACCCTACTTGTGCTTTGAATTGGTTTTAATCAAGAAGTGTATCAAAACAAGCTCATCCATTACATTATTCCATTACTTTTAACGAATTATCAAGATTCCATTTTTAGCCATAATTTTTTTTTCTTGCTCTTAAACTCCACACTCAAAAGTGATTTGATGAATTACACAAGGCCACAGAATCAACATTTTTCTGATATGCATGGAATTTAAGAACTAGTTTTAATTTATTTTGGGGCCATGAAACTTATGAAAATAGATAAACATTATTTTAAAGAATTCTGCACTTTTTTGACAAAACTTTAAAACTTCACAAAATAAAAAATAAATAAAGTATTTTAACAACTTTCTTCATGACCCCAAGTTGTTTTGATATCTGAAAAAAGTTTTATTTATTTATTTATCGGTCATTGTCTACGGCAATTTAATGTCATACAGACTGATTACTTAATCTTATCTTAAAACTATCCTTACTTACATTGAAATCAAAATATACATACACTTGGTTGAACAATTTACAAGATATGTCAAACGGGTTATAAAATTCGTTCCTACCATAGTTGTTCAGTCTCAGAGGCTCAAAACCCCGTAAGGAACGAGAGGGAACATGAAACGGTATCATTTCCACGAGGCTAGCACTATCAATATTACCGGATATGACGTCGAATATAAACAGACGACGAAGTAGTTGGTTCACGTATAAACCAATCGGTTCGATGTTTAAGATTCCACATCGAGCATGGTAATGTGGAAGGCGTTGAGGTTCGTCCATGGTAGGTTAGGCAGTGCGTATCTCAGGAATCGCTTTTGAACTGACTCGAGTAGCTTCAATCCTCCGATCGTGTTTGGTGCCCAGACTTGAATAGGGGAAAGGTTTCCTAAATGGGCCTATCGGGTTAAATGACCCTACGGCTGTTTGATGAAATGGCTGACTAGACAGCTTATCTGACCAATGAATTTTGAGGGTGATACGCTTAGAACATAAGGCAAAAAAGAATTTTATGAATTTACAAACTCAAAAAAATTTAAAAAATCATACAAGGTTTTGATACATTTTGATGTAATATTTCGACTTTTTTTAAATTATACGTAAAGAAGTTTCAAACAAAAACTAGGATGGTTTTTGTTTCTTACTCAAATAAACTTAAGAAATTAAACATATTTCAGCTTTTGTGGACGTTTAATAATGATTATATAGTGGAATAATAGATTGTTTTTGTATGCCCCCATCATGTTTGTAAAATGCCTCAATCCTAAAATAACAGGTAAAATAGAATAAGTAAATGATTTTTATCACTGAACCTTCAAATCTAAGCTCTGAATAACATCTTAAGAGAGAATTCATGATCTAAAAACAGATTTGATAAAGTTTTTCTCTTGGATGAACTGCCTCCATAGTATGGCAACCCTAACTTTTGTTTTATTCCATAAAATTATGATATACATAGATTTTTTTTAAAACTTTAGCTTTGTTGTACGGAAATTATTACTTCCTAGCAGTTTCAATAAAATTATACGGAAATATTGCCCAAAACACAGAAATTTCGTTCAAAGCATATATATGCGCATTTAGCCCGCACAGTTTGAGGTTCGGCATTTTAGACAACACTTACAATAAAATCGTTTTCTTGGAAACGGAAGAAAATTTTAACATAAAAGTTATTCCATTGTATAGAAAACAGATGCCTGCACACGTGTATATAGTTTTTGTACACATATTCGATGTGATATTTGATTAAATCAGTGTTCTGCTTAATAGGCGCATATAGCCCGCTCCTCCCCTATTGTACTCCAATCCACAGCGAACAAGCGAGCAATATAAAGCTTTGAGAGTTGTAGTGTCATTGAATCCTTTGGTATTCCTGACTCCTGACCAAAAATCCTAGGACTGTGTGTAGTGAGCTATCGAACGGTACAATTTGAGTTCGTCTGCATAGAAAACTAATTCGGAATCGATAAGTTCACAAAGGTCGTTCATGAAGAGGTTGAACAAAAGTGGACCCAGATGGCTGCCTTGAGGAACACCGGATGGAACCATAATGTTTCGGGATTTGATGTGACCTTGCCTGACGAAAGCAGTTCTGCCTTGAAGATATGATTCAAGCCATTTCACCAGCCAAGTAGGGAACCTTTGTTCAAAAATGTTTAACAAAGGTGGGGTCTAGATTCAATCACGAACGAGGGGTTCCAACACATAGGATTTCAGTGAAATTTCATGATTCTTTGAGGAGATCTTGTTTCAAAGACCGGTTGGTTGTGACCGGGATTCGATCTCATGAACCTTTGCATAGATGACTTTAACTCAAACCACTGGCTGGAGATTTGTTTGTTTATCAATGATTGATTTAAGTCAAAACTTATTCATTTTTGATCTTATAATTTCATTTCACCAAAACCAGGAGTAATTGACAAAATGTGATAAAAGATTCGAGTTTAATGCGTCATACTCTACCAAACCAATCATTAAAACAAATGCACTAAAAATTTATCTTTTTGCTCTTCATGTTGAATTTAATTTTTAAAAATTTAGTCTTCGTTTTATTTGTATTTTATTTGTAAATTTAATATATCGACCTTATCAATGGAAGTCTAATTCTTTGATTAAAAACATTTCAAGGTTATGTTTGAATACTACAGCTGAATAGAAAGTAAGAAAACATGAAGAGATATTGAAAATGAGCAAGTAGAATTTGATTAGAAGCATTTTCGTCTCATATCAAAAATTTATTGCTCATTTAACGAAATTTCATTTTCATAATCTTGATATGTTTTTACTAAAATAACATAACTTTTACCGCAAAGGCCGATAAATTGAATTTACATTAAATTTTAGATTACAGAATTGTTATAAATTGAATTATTTTGAAAATTGCCTGAAAATCGTCACTGATCAGTCCTATTTAAAGTTTTTTTTATGGAAGCTCTCTTCCATAGAATGCGAGGTTTTTAAAACTCTTAAACAAATAATCCTTGGCCTAAAAAAACTTTCACCTAGAAAATTTCCCGCCATTCTTACTACCCGTTTAATCGTGATGTTGTTACAAAGAAAACGGCTACATTATATGTATAAAGCTTTTAAATGTTCAAAATATGCGGCTAAATTCTGATGTTTTTTTCATTCTCGCAATCTTGATCCAAATGTAAGATTTAAATTCAAAGCTTTAATTATGAAACTGTCGTCAAATGAATAAGAAATACATATTCATTTCCAGTAGAGTTTTTCACTTGAAGATCATCATCATCAAAACTTTTAGGATTTTCTTTTGGATTGTAATTTAGATCTAAATATCGAAAATGAAATTTTTAAAATTAGATAAATCATTCAAGTTTAATATTTGCGATTTTGAGACGAATTGTTGAAACAAGAAAACCCTGATTAAATTTAAAAAATATTGAATTTTTAAACAACAATCAAAACCATGATTTTTCCTGAATACCTTAACAAAATTCTAACATATTTGAAAACATGAAAACACGGACTAGAATTGGAACTTGGAATATTTTGACCCTTGCCCAGCCAGGTAAGCTGGCTCAACTTGCTAGAGAAGCTAGCCGCCTCAAGCTAGAGATATTGGGACTGAGCGAAGTCCGTTGGCCTAACACTGGAGAACACAAGACACAGTCTGGGCAAGTACTGCTTTACTCTGGCATGCGAGGAGAACACGCTACTCGTGAACGAGGAGTTGGTTTCCTATTAAGCCCGCAGGCCTATGCGGCCCTTATAAGATGGGAATCGATCAACGAAAGAATAATCGTAGCCAGATTCAGAACACGGGTTAGAAACCTTACAATGGTCCAGTGTTATGCGCCAACTGACGTTGCCGATTTGCAGGAGAAAGAGCAGTTTTACAGTCAATTGAACAGCGTGGTTGAGAGAATTCCGAAGGGTTACATTCAAATCCACTTTGGCGACTTCAACGCAAAGATTGGCTCCCATAATCAGGACTTTGAGCGCATCATGGGGCGCCATGGCCTAGGACAGATGAGCGAAAACGGCGAGCTGTTTGTAGAATTTTGTGGCAACAACAACATGCTGATCGGAGGATCGCTCTTCCCCCATCGACCAGCACATAAGGTCACTTGGGTATCCCGAGATAACCGAACAGAAAATCAAATTGACCATATCTGCATCAGCCGAAAATGGAGAAGGAGCCTTCTTGATGTCCGCAACAAACGAAGCGCAGACATTGCATCTGACCATCATCTCGTCCTTGGCGAAATACGACTGAGAGTTGCGCGTGTCCAACGGCGCGAGGAGCAAGTCGGGTGTCGATACGACGTCCGCCGGTTGGAGAACCCAGAGGTGAAAAAGGCATATGTTGAACAGCTAGAATCCCGAGCCTCTGAGTTGCCGACAGACGGAACAGTCGAAGAACAGTGGTTTGGAATCAAGAATGCCTTTATCACGACGAGCCATGGTATTCTCGGTAAAGTTTGTGGAAGACGAAGTAAATGGATGTCGGACGAAACCTGGAGGATGATCGATGATCGAAGAAATGCGAAAGTCGGAATTGAGCAGGCATGTACCGGGTCAGCCAAAGCAGCCGCCTGCTTGCGTTATGCGGAGCTGAAAAAGGCAGTTAAACGAGCTTGTAGACGAGACAAGAGAGCCTGGACAAACTCCCTAGCCGAAGAGGGAGAAAGAGCCGCCGCCATTGGAGATATCCGATTATTATATGATATATCTCGCCGCCTTAGTGGCGCGAGGACTAATGCTGTAGACCGAGCAGGCCAGCTGCTGACAGATCGAACAGATCAGCTCAAGCGTTGGACTGAGCATTTTGAACAACTCTTCCGAGTTACAAATAGCAATGGCCAACAGAACCCGCAGCTCGAGGCGCCAACAGTAAGTCGCATTAATGGCGTAAACTCGGAAGCGCCCTCGCTGGCTGAAATAGAAGCGACAATCAAGGACATGAAATCCAACAAAGCGCCTGGAATCGATTGCATTCCTGCTGAAATACTGAAAGCCGACCCTGCCTTGTCAGCACAAATGTTACACCGTCTTTTCGCTGACATTTGGGATACTGCAACATTCCCGGCCGACTGGATACAGGGTATCCTCGTAAAGGTCCCGAATAAAGGAGACCTGACAGAGTGCGATAACTGGCGTGGCATAACTTTGATCTGTACAACCCTCAAAGTACTCTGCAAAGTGATCCTGAACAGGATCCAGGAGAAAATCGACGCTACACTCCGACGGCAACAAGCTGGATTCCGATCCGGACGATCATGTGTGGACCACATCACAACGCTACGAATAATACTGGAACAAATCAACGAATTCCAGGACTCTCTTCTGCTGGTGTTCGTTGATTTCGAAAAAGCATTCGACCGACTGAACCACGAAAACATCTGGGCTGCTCTTAGACGACGAGGGGTCCCAGAGAAACTATTCCATCTCATCGAAGCACAGTACGAGGAATTTTCGTGCAAGGTCTTGCACGACGGTGTCTTGTCCGAACCAATCCCGGTAACTGCTGGAGTGAGACAAGGATGTATTTTGTCACCGCTGCTTTTTCTCATCGTAATGGATGAGATCTTGACTGGATTGATTGACTGTAGACCAAACCGAGGATTGCCGTGGAATCCTTCAACCATGGAGCATCTGAGCGACCTTGACCTGGCAGACGATATTGTTTTGCTCGCCCAAACACAACAAGACATGCAGAGCTAACTCGACGACCTCACCGAAAGCTCCAAGGCAGCAGGTCTCAAAATCAATGTCGGAAAGACCAAGTCGATGGAAATCAACACAGAAAATCGTTCCAATTTCGTGGTAGCTGGACAACAGGTTGAGACAGTGGAGTGCTTCCAGTATCTTGGTAGCCAAATTACGCCTGATGGTGGTACCAAGAAGGACATCGGAACCCGGATCAGAAAAGCCCGATTTGCGTTTGCGAGTCTCCGAAACATCTGGCGCTCACGCCAGATCTCTCTACGAACAAAAATCTGAATCTTCAACTCAAACGTCAAATCCGTTTTACTGTATGGGGGTGAAACTTGGTGCACATATGCGGTGACGACGCGCAAACTGCAAGTTTTTGTGAATCGCTGCCTGCGGAACATCATCCGCGCTTGGTGGCCTGGCAACTGAATCTCAAACGTTGAACTTCATCGCAGGTGTCATCAAAAGGCGCTAGAAATCGAGATTCGGGAACGTAAGTGGAGGTGGATTGGGCACACGCTGCGAAGAGATGAAAACGAGATTTGCGGAGAGGCGCTTGATTGGAATCCAGATGGGCATCGAAGAAGAGGCAGGCCCAAATACTCGTGGCGGCGTAGTCTAGCCGCTGAAATCCGCACAGTTGACGAGAACCTTGGCTGGCAGCAAGTGAAGGCGCTGGCTCCGGATCGCCAGCAGTGGAGATCTTTTATCTCAGCCCTATGCGTCGGTCAATCGGCGCCGGACCCTTAGTTTAGTTAGTTTTGAAAAAATTCACAAAATGTGACTTTAAGATCTATTTTGATCAATTTAAAATGTTTCCCACATGAAAAAATTGTAATAAAAATATTTATTCCAATGTGACAATCGTTAGAGTATAATATGAACTTCACAATGCTTTATTTTCAAAGCTACAAAATAATATATATTTTAATAACTTAAACTTATCCAGTAATAATCTGATAAAAATGACTCAAAAAAACTGTTTTTATCTAACACATAGAAAATTGCGCCGTCAAGTATGCAAAGACTTGTGGATAGAAGACGAACTTTTAGAATTGTCTTTGTCTAACACTTACAAATTGTTAGTGAGAAGTTATGATCACAAACAGCCAACGGACCTTTTATCTCTGGATTTTGCTTCATTTTTGCTTCTTGAATAAAGTCTTGAATCAAATCTCTTTTAACTCAAGAAATTTAACAATTATTTTTGTCTTACATGATGCTTCTAGTTCATCTATGGGTTCATGTATCGTTCTTACTTTTGAAGCATATATACTTGAAACTACATGCTGTCAGAAAATGTAAAAGACGGCGAGGAGCCTAATTTTTCCAAAAAGATATGATGAAAATAAGAATAAGGAATCAATTATTCCCATTCTCCTCTACCGTTATTTTTTTTTTTTTCGAAACCAGCACATCCGAAATGAGTCTAATGAAATTGAAGATTGTGAAATCGAGTCCGAATTTTATGTAGAAAATTTTGAAAAACTTAAGCTAAGTTATGTTAACTGCAGAGCTTAGTTCCTTTCACTTATGGATTTGAATCGAGAAATTTTTCATAACACTGAGCATTCCTTCTTCATCCCCTTATGTAACAATTCATAACGCAAGAAGTAACCCTCTCATCATCTATAAGACTTACGTAATTAATGGATGAGCTTTGAAAATGAGCAAGGAAAAAACAATATTAAACAAAACACTGTTAAGGATTAGAGTTCCAAGGTTGGTGTAAGTATGAGTTTTTATAACGCACCTATACAAATATGATTTCTTCTCAAGGATGATTTTTGTTGAAAAGCTTAAAGCAAATGATTTATGTTTTTGAATCATAAAAAAAAATTTAAAAAAAATATATGGAAGTAACTTACATAGTATAGAAACTCTAACGTTACCAAAATACACGTTTCTTTTCGCTTCTTCTCCCAAGGCATAAACACCTTTCCCGATACCATTCTACCCAAGCAGCACCCTGCAGTGGAAAAGCACCTGGTTGAGGTACACGAGCAGATTATCGTAATTACATAATTGAAGGTTTGAGCGTCGTTAAGCGCCTGCCTAGTTCGAGGAGCAGGAATTGAACGTGTTATTCCCGCTGAGGAATGCCGCCGCCGCCAGCCAGCTTAATAACAGCAGCAAGACTTAGTTCTCTACTGCTGACTGGGCAACACAACCCAAACGCAACGCAAACGAATGATGAAGTCATTATTTACCAGATGAATGATGCCGCAGCTGCCTGAATGGAAGGACCCATCGATGCCCATAGTCAGGCTCATCTACCGGATAAATCAAATAGCGCGTCTTCATGGGCGGAAATAATCATTGAATTGGAGCTGGTGAACCTGCTTGGTGTCAACGGGAGGTTTTATGTAATTCCAGCTACTCAAGCTAGATCTGCAATTATGTTTCCAACTATGTATATTCAATTGTGTTTTTGATATAACATTTTCTCACAATTTGTATTAAAAATCGAATAACTTCACCTTAAATTCTGTTTTTCATTCAACTCAAACTTATACTTATTATTTCGATATTCCTGGAAACAAAGTCAAAATCAAGCAGTTTCAGCTACAAACATCAACCGCCTTATCTATCCTCCCCGATCTGGAGTTTTCGAACGAAACGTTGCCAATAAATGATTGCGCCAAACCTTGAACAATTCCAGAAGGGCGTAAACGCGATTGTTGCGTGTGGATCTGCCCACCTGAGCTGGGATCCCTTTTTTCGTTGCTGTTGATGTTTTCGTTTCCAGTCGTCGTCGTCGTCGTTGTTGTTCTCGTTTCGCGGGGATAGGTTTTATTAATTCCGTACATTTATCATTGTTATTAATTTCACGTTATCAGTTTTCTCTCGGGATTCAACTTTTCGACTTGGGGCTGTCGTTCGACTTTGCAGGAAAAAAAAAAAAACCAGAACATTCATGGGGCTGAATCCGAACCAAATGGGTTGGGCTGATTGAAATACGATTGGAAACAGTCTTAATTGCTTAATCGAACTCATTATTTCCAATGTTGTTTTAATTTTGCCACTCGGAAGTGATAAAAAGTGGAAGCTGTTCATTCAGTTGGTAGCTGCTGCTGCTGGTATGCGATCGTTGGTTGGAATCGTTTGGGCGATAAATTTGCCAAGATATATTCATTTCATTGTGCGTCCGGAATTGATTATTTGTTCTTTTGTTCGAAACACAAAAACAAGGCTATAGATCTTTTGAAGGTGGAAACCATTAAAAATAATGTACTGCTACAGATCGTTAAAATATTAAACATTTTAAAATGAAATTCATGAGGAGTTGACTTGTTTAAAAAAACAACATAAAGCAATGACAAGACATGACAAAACAAGACATGGCAAGACATAACAAGACATTACAAGACATTGATACAAAGTTTTGGAAAGGCTTCTTATTAATTGATTTTTTTTATTAAAATCATGACCATTTTTGATGATCTATCGTGCAAATGTTAAAAAAGATATGTTAAACCTAGTGATGCCAACCCTTTTACAAAAACGGGGCATGTCTTGTTTTTTAAGATATATCTCACCGTCTTACTTTTTTTTTTCTAAAAGTCTTTTACACTGTAAAAAATCCACACTTTGGATGTATGTTTCTCCCACACATAAGTCTTCAAAATTCCTCTACGCATATATTTTATATGATTCTCATAACAATTAAATCGTTGACACATAAGTTTTAAGTGGGGTTAATATATGAGGCTGACTAAAATGAAATGAGCGTGTGCGAACAGTCCAATTTTCATCGAACCGGCTGTCGATGTTTTCTCTGTTTCTGTTTCAAAATGGCGCACGCGGAAATAAGATTGGAACAGGAAAAGCAATTTAACGAAAACTGTAAAAAAAGTTAGTTTCCTGTTGCTAGACGACCGGGTGCGATTCGGATTCATTCGGGTTCAATCATGAGGAAAGGATTAAAGCTGCGGTTCCTGATGTTTGCCAGGCTCACTGTAATGGCCTGAGTTTGTTATTTATTTTTATAAAGTCAATTGATTACGGTTTTTTTTTTCAGAACCTGCGCAGAGAACTGCCTCAGCAGATGCTCCCTCAGGACCCGAAAAGTTCAAAAAGCAAAAGCTACATCAGAGTGAATGATTCAGAACATCCGGGAATGTGGAAGCAAAAAGTTCCCGAACCTGGATGTAGCTGCATCTTCAACCACCAACAACCTGAATCAAGCCGCTAGAACCATCTGGAACAACCGGTGCTGCTCCCCCTGGATCTGGACGGGGATCTTCATTCTTAAAATTCCCTTAACCAATCAGCCCATCAAGGAATGAAGAAGTGTGAGGAAAACAGTTTGTGCAATTTTAAATAAAGAAATTAGGAATAAAGCTATGAAAGTCCAAAGTTATTAAGCATATAATTCTCCCTTGAAATTAATTAAAGCAATTTGCCACGCAAATATACTCTAAATGCAGAAACTTATTCAAATTATTTGTCCCCCATGTGCCTTTCATATTTCTCCACATATAACCTTTCGATGTTTTGGGCTATGTGTACGCACACATATTTTTCAACTGTACAACTAATTGCAAAAATCTATAAAGGTTGACACATAGCCCAAATGTGTCGAATTCGTTGAGTGTAGAAAAAATTGCAGACTTACACTGGAACAAACCCAAATCAACTCTCATTTATAATTGAATCATTTAAATATGATGATATTTTTTCCTACAACTCGTATAGTTCTTATCATTCCAATAAGATTTAAGTACAAATGAACGTTCTTTGAGCTCATTTTCCAGAAAGAAATAACTTTGAATCGAAAAAAAATATTGCTTTCACATGATTTTGGCCCATAACTTTTCAAGTGTCCCAAGTATACAGAAAAATAAGTTTTCTTCAGTATTCAAATTTTCAAAACGATTACTTTCAAATAACTTTCTCTGATCAACTTTGTCAACTTTGGCATTACTAATGAGGTTTATAAAATAAGGTCTTTGAAGAATACCTAAAATGTTCCGGTTCAAACTCAAAGATAATTCCGCAACTTCGAAACCTTATCCCCGGTTCAGAATTCTGCTTCAGTTTTTCAAAACTTTCTTGCTTGTTGATAAAAATTAGTTTCTGAACATTTATTTTTAAATGAGATTATAATCATTTCAGAGGATCTGGATCCATATTATTGAAATCTTCTTTGCGAATTCAATATAAAAATAATAATTTTGAACTTACTTACTTACTTAATGATCCCGCGCCGAACCTCCGGTGCATAGGGCCGTGGTAAAAGACCTCCACTGTTGACGATCCGGAGCCAGCGTCTTCACTTGGTCCCAGACAAGATTCTCGTCAACAGTTCGGATTTCAGCGGCTAGGCTTCGCCGCCACGAGTTTCTGGGTCTGCCTCTTCTTCGATGACCTTCTGGATTCCAATCAAGCGCCTCTCTGCATAATTTTGAAAATATTCAAAAAATAGAAATCATCCTGCGTTTTGTTTGATTTTTATTTGAAGTTCTTAAATTTAATTCTTTTAAATCCCATTTTAAAAAAGTTGAAAATTATTGTATTTGAAAATTGCTTTAAAATGCTTCAAAATGGTAATCCAGGATGGAAAACTTAGAATCAACAGATTCATCATTTTTTTCACATTTTAATTTAAAATCGATAGTCGTATAAAAAGTAAAAATATTCGATAAATTCAGATTGAGACCCAAAACATCAGAATTAAAATTTTACTTTCATGGTTGAGAATCTTAACCAAATTTAATTTCTTGGCTGGAAATGGCAATGCTGATTTGGAATCTAAATTCAAGAACCTTTTATTTTGTTATTTCAGAAATTGCGTCTAAACACAACAATATTTCAAAAGCTCTACTACCGCTCAAACAGTTTTTACTAGCAATCGAATGAGAAGTGAGTTTTTCAGACTACTTTTTTGAACTTTTTGTGACCCTTTCAGTAAAAAAAAATCAAAAAATATTTTTTCTCTCCATGATGGCAAATATTTTAATTTGACGTGTAATATATGAATCAATGTTCTAAACGGAAAATCCGTATGCATAGGATCGGCTGAAAAGTTAAAATTAAAGTTTTGCTGTGATTTTAATTATTTGAACGACTTCAACGTGTTATCATGTGTGATTTATAAAAAGGTATACTAGGGAAGTGGAAACAGTAATAATGAATGTTCTAAACATATTTTACTGACATTACAAGGTTTCTATTGATATAAGTTTTGTTTGGATCGGCTGAACACGCCAAAAGTTATAACGATTGGAGCTTGTAGTGTCAAATTGACACTCCTAGAGCTGATTAGGGTAACGAAATCTAATGCGGATGAGGATTAATAGAACTCAAAATTGAATAATCAAATACCTTGTATAAAAAACTCCTTTTAATTTGTACTATTCTTGCATTGTTTGAGCAAAATTTTTACAGTAAAAAACAGTTCTGAAAGCAACTGACTTGCCAACTAAGCTATATTACAAGCCCCGAAAATGAAAACTTAATGCAAAAATAGCATTGATACGGCAAAAGATGGTTAAAAGCAGAGATATACCGTGGGATCCAGACAAAGGTCGGATACCCAAATATTGACCTTTTCAACGTTCTGGCATAAAGAACTTCATAAAAAATTCAAAAACGATTATTTCTAGAGTAAGTTTTGATTAAGTCGTATCTATATATATAAAAATGAATTTCTGTCTGTCTGTCTGTCTGTCTGTCTGTCTGTCTGTCTGTCTGTTCCCTATAGACTCGGAAACTACTGAACCGATTTGCGTGAAACTTGGCAGATGGGGGTATTTGAGGCCGGGGAAGGTTCCTATTATGGTTTGAGACCCCTCCCTCTCTCAATAAGGGAGGGAGGGGCCTCCCAAACAAAAGACAATTTTTTGCATAACTCGAGCACCCATCAAGCAAATGGTAACAAATTTGGCATGGGGTGGTACTGGGGTACGAGGAATGTTTCTAAGAATATTTGGTACCCCTCCCTCCTTTCAGTGGGGAAATAGAAAGGGGGGGGGCTATCTTACCGTTTTTTACATAACTGGAGAGCAAATCAAGCTAATGGAACAAAATTTGGCATGGGAGGGTAGTGGAATACGAAAAATGGTTCTATGATTATTTCAAACCCCTCCCTCCTTCCATTGGAGATACAGGAAGAAGGGGGGGGGGCTTCAACCACTTTTTTTATTGCATAGCTTGATAACTAATCGAGCAAATGAAACCAAATTTGGCTAGGAAGGGTATATGGGTACGATAAACAGTTCTATGAATATTTGGTACCCCTCCCTCCAGTGAGGATATTGAAAGTGGGAGGGTGCTCCTTTACAATTTTCAGCATAACTGGATACATAATCAAGCAAATGGCACTCAATTTGGCGTGGGAAGGTATTTGATTACGGTAAATGTTTCTATGATATTTTGAGAACCCTTCATCCTTCAAGTCGGAAAATCTGAAGGGAGGAGGGTTCTCCCATATAATTTTTACATCCCTCGGGAACATACTAAGCATATGGAACGAAATTTGGCTTGAGAGGGTATTTAAGCACAGGGAAGGTTTCTGTGAATATTTGGTACTACTGCCTCCTTCCAGCCGGTTAATATGAAGGTGGGGGGGGGGGGGGTGGTGGGCTCCTTTACAATTTTTCGCATTACTCGAGAACTAATCAAGCAAATGGAAACAACTTTGGCATGGGAAAGCATTTGGATACGTAAAAAGGTTATTAGCTTATTTGAGACTTCTTTTTCCTTCAATTGAGAATGCAGTTAGGGAAGACCGAAGCTCATATATGTTTGATTGTTTTGCATAAACCGAAACTTATCTAACAAATGGAATCAAGTATGACATGGGAACAATCATTCAATTTAGCAACTGGTAAAGAATTTGGCATAGGAGTGTATTTGAATACACGGAATGTTCAATCTTAATCCGCTTCTTCCAGGTTGGGGATAGGTAGGAAGAGCGGCTCCGATACAAATTTTATAGCATAACTCGACAACTAATAAATCAAACTAAACCAAATTTGATATGAGAGGGTATTTGAGCACAAGATATGTTTTTTTTTCGGTAGTTTAGCATCACTACCACAAATCGGTGGAACGATATAGATGGAAAAGAGAGCATTGATACAATTTATTTAATATTTCGATAACTTATCAAGAAAATAGAATTCAATTATCATGGGAGCAAATTTGTGTACGAACAATGTTTCCCCTTCTCTTGCCAAAGGGGAGATATACAGTGGGGAGAAGGTCACCCATTTTTTGAATAACTCGAGAACTTATCAAGAATGGAGCCATATATGACGTGGGATCGTATTTGTATACAAGAAGTATTTTTGTGATGCTATGAGACCCACCTTCCTCCAATTAGGGATATAAGAATGGGGGTAATTTGTATGATAATTCGAGAACGAATAGGTAATATAAATGCCCCATGATGTTATTTTGTTACTAAAATGTTTATATGGTTTGAGATATTTTCATATTTATATAAAAAAACATTTTGGCATAAGTTATAAACTTATGAAGCCAAGAAATCCAGAGTCCTAAAAAGGATTAAACACGGATTTAAAAAAAATATTTAAGATTTCAAAATAAAAAAAAGTTGCAAATTCATTTTGAAAAAACATTTTAATGATTTTGAAATTGAACTTAAAATTTTGTGCAAATAAATAACAAGTTAAATAACTAGGGACCACAAGTTTCAAAAATTTTTGGAAGGTGTAGCAAAGCACACCGGGTCAGCTAGTAAACCAATAAAAACAAAATAAAGTGTCTGACTTCAAACGATAGATAAACTTGAGTTATATGTTAGGTTAAACTTGGTTTCATTTGATCAATAAATTACTTCAAAAACATGAATGCAATTTAAGACGTATGTTGACTTTATCATTTTCGAGTACAATTTGATTTTAACGACGTTTTGCGCAGAACTAGATTGCCATGATGCAAAAGGACGCAAAAAACATTTCGGCAAGATGGTTCATAGCAGGATAGCTAGAGTCATAGGTATACTACTCCGTTGCTTGCATATGTATTACACGGCCTGCCAAAAATAGTTATAGAAATTTCACAGAAATGTATGGAAATTTCTTAAAATATGAGTTTTATTGCAAATCTAATGATTTTAAAATTCTGCAAAAACCATAAAAATGTTCACTAAAGTTTCTTCAATGCATTAAGCGCTTATGCAAATGGAAAACATATTGTTAACGTGAATTTTCTATTGAGTTAAAAAAAAAATAGCATGTTGCCAGATGATTTTTTTTAATTTTGTTGAATCTAGAGTAAAGAAGCATTCATTCCAATTTGTAACAAGTCATTTTTTAGCATATTTTTACAATTGCATTGGAAAAATGCTTTCCGAAATTCGAATATTTTGCTGAAATACTGCTAAATTGCCAAAGAAAAACTTTCTCGTAGTCAGAATATTGAACCCTTATGAGCATAAATTTTACTAATTAAAGGGTGATACGGTCAAAATTTGGTCAATGTCAACTTGACGTATTTCTTTCAATTTTGCATTTAAAAACTTGAACACCCTCATTTTGCAGGTGTGTGTGTGTAGAATGTTGCTCCTATTTTGATTTTGGAATTCACTCTTCACTTGTCAAAATGCCGTCCAAGAAAGAAGAGCAGCGTATCAAAATTTTGCTCGCGCATCGCGAAAATCCGAGTTACTCGCACGCAAAGCTGGCAAAATCGCTAAAAGTTGCCAAATCAACCGTTACAAATGTAATTAAGGTGTTTGGGGAACGTTTGTCGACAGCCAGGAAGTCTGGATCGGGGGGAAATCGAAAACTGGAAGCCTCTGAGACGACAAAGAGAGTTGCCGGTAGTTTCAAGCGAAACCCTAACCTCTCTCTCCGAGATGCCGCAAAAAAGCTGGATGTATCGTCTGCAGCCGTGCATCGAGCCAAAAAACGAGCCGGACTATCGACTTACAAGAAGGTAGTGACTCCAAATCGCGATGATAAACAAAATACGACGGCCAAAGCGCGATCCCGGAGGCTGTACACGACGATGCTGACGAAGTTTAACTGCGTGGTAATGGACGACGAAACCTACGTCAAAGCCGACTACAATCAGCTTTCGGGACAGGAGTTGTATACGGCAAAAGGAAGGGGAAAGGTAATAGATATTTTGAAGCACATAAAACTGTCAAAGTTCGCGAAGAAATATCTGGTTTGGCAAGCCATCTGTACCTGTGGCTTGAAAAGCAGCATTTTCATAGCTTCCGTGACTGTCAACCAAGAAATTTACGTGAAAGAGTGTTTGAATAAACGTCTGCTGCCTTTCCTGAAGAAACACGGTTGTTCCGTACTGTTTTGGCCGGATTTGGCATCTTGCCATTACGGTAAAAAGGCCATGGAGTGGTACGCCGCCAACAACGTGCAGGTGGTTCCCAAGGACAAGAACCCTCCCAACACGCCAGAGCTCCGCCCAATTGAGAAATACTGGGCTATTGTCAAGCGGAACCTAAAGAAGACCAAAAAAACTGCTAAGGACGAGCAGTAGTTCAAGGCAAACTGGCTTTCTGCGGCGAAGAAGGTGAACAAGGTGTGGCTGTACAAAATCTGATGGCAGGGGTTAAGCGTAAGGCCCGGCAATTCAGATTTGGAAAACCGGAAGCCTAGCTGATTATTTTTCCTGAATTTTATACCAATTAAACTTGAAAAATAAATTTAATTTGATTTTTTGAATAAACGATTTCACCGATTTACACGCGTTTTCCCTTGACCAAATTTTGACCGTATTACCCTTAACTACAATAATTATTTCAAAATAGGCGACTGATTACTTATTTGAGCAATAGGACCCTTCAACTTTCCATAAATTGTAATTTTGTTTCGAATCCCATACATATCATTCAAAATTTCGTAACTATTTTTGACCCTGCGTTTACATGGTTCTATCAATTGAGGTTAATTGCAATGTTATACCTAATGATCTTCCTATCTTGGATTAATAGGTCCTTTTGCATCTCCGCAGCAAATGCTTAAGAAAATAGTGATAATGATTGATAAATATTAATAATTTAGAAGAGCATTGTTTGTTAAGTGACTTAAGAAGTTTCAATAGAACAGCTGATTTAATTTGTCGCTGGTTTGGGCCCATGTTTTAAAAGTATCAGCAAGTAGTGTACTGTCCAATTAAAACATTCCCGGGCATCAACCATTAAAGAAAATTTGAATAGCCACTTTTTTTTATAACTTGAATTACAGTTGTTTTGGACTACATTTCATGCCACATACGGAACGGAACAGAATATGAAAATTTCGAACATATTCAATCAAGTTTTATGATATAAATTTGTCGATGTGCAAAACGACGTATGAGACAAATAATCAATATTAAATAATATCAAATATAAGTACATTCAACTGAACTAATTTCTTACTAAATGAATTTCTATTTCTAAATAAAGTACAAATGAAATTTCTATCAATTTACAACATTCTTTGTGATAACTTTTGATCCTGTGAAAAAAAAACCAATAAAACATTGATTACGATGTTTTCCATACATAATCCGTCCAAAAAAGAATGAAACCGTCTTTTGGCCGATAATAATCCGCATATTCAAACCGGCACCATTTTTGAACGTAGTAATTAATTTTGATGAAACTTGAACAGATACGAGGTCTTACATTTTTGCATCTATTAACTTAATTTCAAGATTTTTCAATAAAAATGGCCAAAGACACAGAGAAAATAGTGAAGCAATTCCAAATTTATCTTTTTTACAGAAATAGCTGTACCTTTGTTTCCAGTCATTGTGTGACAATTTCAGGAAAAAATATCAACACATAGAAAAATGGCAGCTTGTTAAAATTGCGAGAGAGTGTGTAGCTTCACGCGATTTCATTATTTTTTAACGCAACTGTGTTTCTAAGGAAAACATTTCTTCTTAAATTTAAAGTACATTATATGAAAGCTCATATTGAAAGCTTTCATCTGAACTGTACAAAAATTTTACACACTTTATAGATTATAGATAAAAATGAGTAAATAAATTTTTTTTCCCATAGTCAAAAATTTTCAAGCTTTGTCAAAAATAAAATCCCCGCATCAATTTGAGACGATTTTTTGAAAAATGTATTTAAATAAAGAACAAACCTGAACAAAAATCTGGCATCATTCTTAAATATAAAAGAGAAAATTTACAGTTTTTATTAAATAAAAGCATCAGTGCTATAATCGTATCTAAAGATTAAAGAAAACTATATGGTAATTTAGTAATTTCTTGAAAATCGTTTCTGAACTCAAAATTTGGAAATTTACAAATTAGAAAAGGGGGTTTTCATTTGATATATCAAACAATCTGAATAAACTCGGGCAGGCTTAAAACAATATCTGGACATACCGGCCAAATTTCACTTATATTGCTTGCTATGAGCCGTGTCAAATAAAGAAATTACAAAAAAAGGTACAGAGCTATCTACAGTGACATATGAACGGATACACCTAAGATGTTTAGTTGAAACCATAAGTTCTTGATGATTGTGTAGCATTCTTGACATTAATTTTGGATATTTTGTAAATTATCCAGCGTTATTTGGCAAATTTTACAAGTCTTTTATTGTGTAAATTATAAAAATATATATTCGGCCTATTTGGCCGAATACTTAGTTAAACTGTTCGGTAAGCCGAATATTTGGCTTAACGGTATTTGGGTGGTATTCGACATGCCGAATATTTGGTACATCTTTAGTGTATAGTATACATTTAAGATGGAGAACGTGATGCCCAAAAATTAAAGTAAAAAAAACTTCTTCATTTGAGTCAACTTCAAAAAACCACTTATCTAACAAAAATTTGTACTTGTAAACGTAACTAGGAAGTTTTACTGAAAATGTCATCAACTTCCATCCATATATTAAAAAATCATTCATGAATCAAAGTGTTGTATTTTTTCGAATACACTTCTTAGCTTAACCCTTATCCGCTGTAGAATGTTGAAATGACACCATTAGAAGTTTATCAGATTTTTTTATTTCTCGCTAAAATTCGGTTAAAAAAATAGTAGCAGCGCAGAAGAAAAACTCAATGCGTTATTATTTTTTTTGACGTAGAATTACGTCTTACGGGAACATTATAGGGGTACAAATTGAAATTCGCGAACGAATCTCGCGTCACGAAAACGTTCCAATTAAAGGACATCTTTTCCGAAGAATAATTCGAATCGGTTGTGTGTTGGTACACCAATACTAATAAAGCGCAGATACAAATTGGTGCGCAAAACACCCGAGCGAAAAAACCTCGATCGTCGACCCAAACTGCACTAGATCCGAAGTTATAAAAGGGCAAAGATTGCGCCTCCACGGTTTCATTTGGTTTTGGGCATTCTCCCGTGTGGTCGGAGAGGCATTATTTCCTAGAGTAGTTGATGTACCTACACTGCCGGCCAAAAGTTTGGAAACAATTTTTGGATGCCATATCTCAGCAAATTTATGGCACATTGCATATCTTTTCTTTGTATGTATTTGGCAATAATTTTATACTAAGCCTTACAGATTCGCATAAACTCGTAAGATGGCAGAGCTTTAGGTGATAAAAACTCCAGGCTTTTTTAGAGTTGGTAAAAATTATCGAGAATTAATCAATCTTTTTTTGAAGTTTTCATGAAGCACAAATTTATTTTAACAAATTTCCAACAAGTAAGCTTAATAGATTAGCGATACGTTGTTTGATATCAGGGATAAAGATGATATAAAGTTGCATATTTTTGAAGACCGATAACAAACTTTTGACCGATTCACCATACTTCGGGGTGATTCCAAACTTTTGATCGATAACTTACACTGATGGACAAAAGTTTTCGACACATGCTAACTCATCGCATCTTACTACATTAATTCAGAAAAGTTGGTGATGTGAATAGATTCTGGGAAATGTTTTCTATATAAGGGCATAAAATTTTCTATACTCAACGTTTCTTCCATAAGAAGGATAGACTATGCTAAAAGGACGAACATTTCAACAAAACACTAAATGTGTCGAATGTTTATGTGCATCAGTCTAAGTAGCTATTTTGATAATTGAAGTACAAGGCTATCTATTGCTCAAAGTTTAACGATGTGCTTTGATAAGTATGTATGTTTTCATGGTTTTTGGCCGGCAGTGTACTTTAAATTGATCCGGAAGAAAACCCAATGGATCAAAGCAAGCTTTTGTGCGTCGATACTCGCATGTGTTTTCAACCCTTTTTCGTTATTATGCTTTGAACTTTACCTTCATTTTGCGTGCGCTAAGATATTTTCGGAATATAAAATAAAAATTTGAGCGTATTAGATTAGTTGCTCGGCAACTTTTGAACTAAACACTTGCAAGTTCAACAAGGGCTTGGCTCTATCGCTTTTGCGATAGTGTTGCAATGCTTAGGAAGTCGGCGGTGGAGTGCTTATTTGGTTTACATGTTGCTGTGTAAAGGGGTGAGGGCTGACTTGAAACGGCACTATTGATAACAAGAAAAAATATAAAAGTCAAAATTTATCGAATGCTACATATTTGTTATAAATAATTAAATAAATTTTTGTGAAATGGAAAAAAATATGTCGTAATTCTACGCAAACTTTGTGGTTGTGTCTAATATACAACCTCTTAAATTTTTTATTTTTAATTTATATCATCTTTGAAAATAGTGCGAGAATGGTTGAACTAAGTTTTAAAATAAAGTTTAGAAAAATCCGTCAAGGTATGCAGTAGTGTTTGAAAAAACTAGAACAAAATTTCGCTTTTATTAAAATCTCAATGCTGTGCAACAAAAGTTGTTGAAAAATTGTTGATAGATTTATTCAACTTCAAAAGTTTAAAATCAAACTCCACCTCCATGTTTAATTGGTATGATTAAGGCGAACTAGAACGAATTTGTCGTCGCGAGATTACGCGACTATAATCTCTAACAACTGACAGACATTTATATTAGTTTCTCCCTTTTCTCAGCTTAATCTCTTGAACATTGCGTACGATCGACGTGGTTTAATAAGTGATTGGTGAAAGTGATTCTTAAGATTTCTATTTGAATACTTAAACAAACCATTACAATATTTTTCCCTTCTTTGCTATATTATGCTATATTAATTTCAATGAAGACTAACATTTCACTTGAAGATTGCAACTCGATTGGACTTAAAACAGAAAAGTTATGGCTGTTCTAAGATTGTATTTTTGTGGCAAATTGAAATTTTAATAAATCCTCATAATCAAGCAATCGATTGGTAAAGACAAAAATGTATTATGAAAAACCAGTTTTTTATGCTTCTTTAGAACACTATGTCTCAGAATCCCTTTCACACTTGAGATTCAGTGCAACCCCTTCCTGTTGTCCGATTCTGCTCAAATTCGGCATATGGCCTTCTGATGACTTCTTTAAACCATAAAAGTCTTTATTGGCAAGTATTTTGATTTTAAAGTAGATATTTATTAAGACAAATTTGATAAATTACTTAAAAAATTTCCTAAATTGTGATTTTTGTTAAGCATTAAATCGTGAATAGCTGTTCATACGTTGATACAAACCACATGTTTTGTTCAGCACAAAGTGCACAAAAATCCGCATCTTTTGATGGCATTGGTATCAAAAGTATTCTACGCTTGGTAAACATTTTGCTCAGTCGATTTCAAAATTTTTGGACCAAAAATTTTTTTTTTCTTGAAAATAGCTTTCTAGTTTTACATTTTGATACAAATTTGGTTCATTTTGTATTTTTTACGTGTAGTTTTTAACTCAAACAAAATTAAAAAAATATAAAATATATAAATTTTATGAAGTTTTTTGGACCCAGAATTTATTTAAAATCAAATCTTTTGAAAGTGGACTTTTTTTAAAGATCGCGCTTGCGGAACCTCTAAACATGATTTTTTTTAGTCGGCCCCATACAAAAGTTTGTTCTGCACATCCTAATCTACCATTTGAAGGGTGAGCCCCCAGATTCCCAGAAGTTATGCAATTTTGGGACACCCTACTGCTCATACACATTATATTTATATGAACATTTTGTTTCTCTATAATAAACATTCAACTGGCTATCACTTTTATTTTAAAATTATCAGACACATACCCTTTAATTCATTTTTATTTTCAAAACAGATCTTAAAAATTGAAATCATAAACGTTAATTGAAATTAAGAAATTGATCAATCAAATTCACGGCCCACGTACCTAGCTCTGAAATTTATTCGTAACATGCTAGGAGCAATTCCGCCTAACAGCTTTCCACTCAAAGCAAACATAAATCAAACGTAATACAAATGGCTCACTTCCACGGAACATAAAACAACTAACGTCAACTCAGAGCAGCAGCGGCACGCGAAAAAAAACCATCCCTTTACCTTTTGAACCCCCTTCCGGGACCAGGGATGGTAAAATAAATACAAAGAATTCTATCCACACTTAATGACTTTATCATTACACAGGCTAATGGGACATTTCCCTCTTGTTCCAAGTTGAGTTCAGGTGAGTTGGAGGAGGTTTTTTATGTATGGAAAGACCTCCCGTCAGCTTTATTGGATTCGAAAACGGCCACCTAATGGCACACCTTTGCCTGGTTCCTGTCAACTTCCTATCCTGTCATGTACACGGAACGGACTCCGAATGGCAGTGCGAGGGGTGTAGAGCTACTACAGATGTTTCCCGGCTGACCACCACGGAATCCCTAAACGCCTGTCGCCGAAAAAAAACAGGAACCTTGACGGTCTGGCACATATGGTCTTCGGAGCGGACAACCTCCCGCACTTCCTACCTAAATTAATAAAAGTGACTAATTAAGGGTTGTGTTTTTTGTTGATTGCTGCTAATATTTCATTGGGTTTTTTTTTCCAATGCGTATTTGGATGCTTCACAGTCGATTACAGTCGATAAGTGTTTTTTTATGAATAATCGAATGTCACTTTTGTCAAATTATAAATCTCGAAAAAAATTTAATTAAATTTTTGCGACCAAATTTCTATTTTGTTGTTCATTTCTTACCGGAAGTGACAATTATATCTCACAGATATAGGTTTAAAAAAATGCTGCCCCTAAATTCAATAACTTCAAAGAAAATGACAGCTGTATGATGAACGCAGACCCAACCACGGATGATAGCGGAAATTGGTAAACAATCATACGGCACGCGAATGTCCTGACTCCAGAGATCCTTCCTTTGGCGGTAGATTGGTATGTTGGTGTGGTGCAAAAATAGCAATACCAAATACCGGCAGCATCACTCCTTACTATGATCAAAGGCTTTTCAGGCGGTATGTTTTTCCAGTGACAAACCAAGAGTATCCGATTCCACCATCATCGGGCAACCATTCAGCTTTGGACCACCAGCTTTTAGTGCGGTTTGATTCAATTCAACCGATTCAGGATTTTAATCTTCTTGAAATAAAAAGGTAGTCAGCTGTGTTGCCCACATCATTTCTGCTGGAAATCTTTCCTTTCTCAACCGATTATACGAACTGTTGCTAGCCAATTCGAAAGCGCTCAATATCAAAGGAGTACCAACTGTTGTAGTCATGAAGGATCAACTAAATTGGAAAACAAAAACCTTTGCTTCTTCAAGACAACACAAAATCGTTATAAAATTTCTACTTTGCAGAAAACATTTAGTGATTTAAACTACTGTACTCACTCGATAATAGGACGCATTTTAAGATTCTTTTTCTGAAGAAGAAGGTTTGAAGAAAAAGACTTAAAAAAATCAAAACAAGAGTTCTTTCATTTGATTTTTAAAAGAAATAATTTGAAAATTTAAAAATAAACTTTTTTTTTCAAGTCAGAATGAGTTGAGTTTCCAATCAACTGAAAATGGTTTTCTGTCTTCAAGAGAAATGAACATGGAGAAGGGCAGCGGTAAGATGCGCCATCATCGGAATTTCACTAATCAAGCATTTTTCAACATTCTTGAAAATGCCAGTTTGTTCTATTAAAATTTTTATGCGTTCATAAACATTTGTGAAACTTCTAGGTTTTTTATATCACCTAAATTTACGAAAAACAAAATCAAAATTGTTTTGGAGTTTTTCTTGCCATTTTTCAACTTTTCTCGTAACGAATTACGGCATCTAAAAGCAATAAAACCACCTGTCATCTGTTCCAATGATGAACATGGGTTTCTATATTTATCAAAAAACTATTCGAAAAATATTATGTGAAACTAGCTGACCCGGTTAACTTCGTATTACCTTTTACTTAATAAATCGGTATAAAATTTTAACTTCATTTACACATCTTTAACTTATTCGTGCTCGTGAATTTATTTAAATGAAAATCGTCTTAAAGTTGTTCGAGTTGTGTCCCATTTCAAGTTGTTTTTTTATGGGAGACCCCTTTCCATAAAAAGTGAGAATTTCGAGGCTATCATACAAACCATCTCTGACCAGACAAACCCTAAGTTACCAAATTCCACTTCATTTCGACCGACCGTTTATACGTGATGGTTTTACAAAGAAAACGTTTCCATTTTTTTTGACAATTTTGACAATTTTGAAAATTTTGAAAATTTTATCAATTTTAACAATATTGTCAATTTTGACAATTTTGACTATTTTGACAATTTTGATAATTTTGACAATTTTGAAAATTTTGAAAATTTTATCAATTTTAACAATTTTGTCAATTTTGACAATTTTGACAATTTTGACAATTTTGACAATTTTGACAATTTTGACAATTTTGACAATTTTGACAATTTTGGCAATTTTGACAATTTTAACAATTTTGACAATTTTGACAATTTTGACAATTTTGACAATATTGACAATTTTGACAATTTTGACAATATTGACAATATTGACAATTTTGACAATTTTGACAATTTTGACAATTTTGACAATTTTGACAATTTTGACAATTTTGACAATTTTGACAATTTTGACAATTTTGACAATTTTGACAATTTTGACAATTTTGACAATTTTGACAATTTTGACAATTTTGACAATTTTGACAATTTTGACAATTTTGACAATTTTGACAATTTTGACAATTTTGACAATTTTGACAATTTTGACAATTTTGACAATTTTGACAATTTTGACAATTTTGACAATTTTGACAATTTTGACAATTTTGACAATTTTGAAATTTTTGACAATTTTGACAATTTTGACAATTTTGACAATTTTGACAATTTTGACAATTTTGACAATTTTGACAATTTTGACAATTTTGACAATTTCGACAATTTCGACAATTTTGACAATTTTGACAATTTTGACAATTTTGACAATTTTGGCAATTTTGACAATTTTGACAATTTTGACAATTTTGACAATTTTGACAATTTTGACAATTTTGACAATTTTGACAATTTTGACAATTTTGACAATTTTGACAATTTTGACAATTTTGACAATTTTGACAATTTTGACAATTTTGACAATTTTGACAATTTTGACAATTTTGACAATTTTGACAATTTTGACAATTTTGTCAATTTTGACAATTTTGACAATTTTGACAATTTTGACAATTTTGACAATTTTGACAATTTTGACAATTTTGAGAATTTTGAGAATTTTGACAATTTTGACAATTTTGACAATTTTGACAATTTTGACAATTTTGACAATTTTGACAATTTTGACAATTTTGACAATTTTGACAATTTTGACAATTTTGACAATTTTGACAATTTTGACAATTTTGACAATTTTGACAATTTTGACAATTTTGACAATTTTGACAATTTTGACAATTTTGACAATTTTGACAATTTTGACAATTTTGACAATTTTGACAATTTTGACAATTTTGACAATTTCGACAATTTTGACAATTTTTACAATTTTTACATTTTTGAAAATTTTGACAATTTTGACAATTTCGACAATTTTGACAATTTTGACAATTTTGGCAATTTTGACAATTTTGACAATTTTGACAATTTTGACAATTTTGACAATTTTGACAATTTTGACAATTTTGACAATTTTGACAATTTTGACAATTTTGAAATTTTTGACAATTTTGACAATTTTGAATATTTTGACAATTCTGACAATTTTGACAATTTCGACAATTTTGACAATTTTGACAATTTTGACAATTTTGACAATTTTGACAATTTTGACAATTTTGACAATTTTGACAATTTTGACAATTTTGACAATTTTGACAATTTTGACAATTTTGACAATTTTGACAATTTTGACAATTTTGACAATTTTGACAATTTTGACAATTTTGACAATTTTGACAATTTTGACAATTTTGACAATTTTGACAATTTTGACAATTTTGACAATTTTGACAATTTTGACAATTTTGACAATTTTGACAATTTTGACAATTTTGACAATTTTGACAATTTTGACAATTTTGACAATTTTGACAATTTTGACAATTTTGACAATTTTGACAATTTTGACAATTTTGACAATTTTGACAATTTTGACAATTTTGACAATTTTGACAATTTTGACAATTTTGACAATTTTGACAATTTTGACAATTTTGACAATTTTGACAATTTTGACAATTTTGACAATTTTGACAATTTTGACAATTTTGACAATTTTGACAATTTTGACAATTTTGACAATTTTGACAATTTTGAGAATTTTGACAATTTTGACAATTTTGACAATTTTGACAATTTTGACAATTTTGACAATTTTGACAATTTTGACAATTTTGACAATTTTGACAATTTTGACTATTTTGACAATTTTGACAATTTTGACAATTTTGACAATTTTGACAATTTTGACAATTTTGACAATTTTGACAATTTTGACAATTTGACAATTTTGACAATTTTGACAATTTTGAGAATTTTGACAATTTTGAGAATTTTGACAATTTTGACAATTTTGAGAATTTTGACAATTTTGACAATTTTGACAATTTTGGCAATTTTGACAATTTTGACAATTTTGACAATTTTGACAATTTTGACAATTTTGATAATTTTGACAATTTTGACAATTTTGACAATTTTGACAATTTTTACAATTTTAACAATTTTGACAATTTTGAAAATTTTGACAATTTTGACAATTTTGACAATTTTGACCATTTTGACAATTTTGACAATTTTGACAATTTTGACAATTTTGACAATTTTGACAATTTTGACAATTTTGACAATTTTGACAATTTTGACAATTTTGACAATTTTGACAATTTTGACAATTTTGACAATTTTGACAATTTTGACAATTTGGACAATTTTGACAATTTTGACAATTTTGACAATTTTGACAATTTTGACAATTTTGACAATTTTGACAGTTTTGAATTTTGACAATTTTGACAATTTTGACAATTTTGACAATTTTGACAATTTTGACAATTTTGACAATTTTGACAATTTTGACAATTTTGACAATTTTGACAATTTTGACAATTTTGACAATTTTGACAATTTTGACAATTTTGACAATTTTGACAATTTTGACAATTTTGACAATTTTGACAATTTTGCAATTTTTGATCATTTTGACAATTTTGAAAATTTTGACAATTTTGACAATTTTGACAATTTTGACAATTTTGACAATTTTGACAATTTTGACAATTTTGACAATTTTGACAATTTTGACAATTTTGACAATTTTGACAATTTGACAATTTTGACAATTTTGACAATTTTGAGAATTTTGACAATTTTGAGAATTTTGACAATTTTGACAATTTTGAGAATTTTGACAATTTTGACAATTTTGACAATTTTGGCAATTTTGACAATTTTGACAATTTTGACAATTTTGACAATTTCGACAATTTTGACAATTTTGACAATTTTGACAATTTTGACAATTTTGACAATTTTGACAATTTTTACAATTTTAACAATTTTGACAATTTTGAAAATTTTGACAATTTTGACAATTTTGACAATTTTGACCATTTTGACAATTTTGACAATTTTGACAATTTTGACAATTTTGACAATTTTGACAATTTTGACAATTTTGACAATTTTGACAATTTTGACAATTTTGACAATTTTGACAATTTTGACAATTTTGACAATTTGGACAATTTTGACAATTTTGACAATTTTGACAATTTTGACAATTTTGACAATTTTGACAATTTTGACAATTTTGACAATTTTGACAATTTTGACAATTTTGACAATTTTGACAATTTTGACAATTTTGACAATTTTGACAATTTTGACAATTTTGACAATTTTGCAATTTTTGATCATTTTGACAATTTTGAAAATTTTGACAATTTTGACAATTTTGACAATTTTGACAATTTTGACAATTTTGACAATTTTGACAATTTTGACAATTTTGACAATTTTGACAATTTTGACAATTTTGACAATTTTGACAATTTTGACAATTTTGACAATTTTGACAATTTTGACAAATTTGACAATTTTGACAATTTTGACAATTTTGAAATTTTTGACCATTTTGACAATTTTGAAAATTTTGACAATTCTGACAATTTTGAAATTTTTGACAATTTTGAAAAGATTTAAAATTCGCATCAAATTTTTAAAATTTGAGCACTTTACATAAAAACGCTTTTTTGTGTTTATGAATATGAAATTGAAATGAACTTTATATTTTTAATTAAAAAATTTTAATTCCTTCTTTGGCTCTGATTGTTATTATTTTTTCTATATAAATTGCACTTATAATTTGGTTTTTCAAATATTGATTAGAAGATATTTTTTGGATTTGAGACACTGAAAAGTGGTTCTGAGATAAATCTGATTTCAGGGTTCGAATTCTACACTTAAACTCTTATACCCGTATCTCCATGAAATTTTAATTAACTTCTTTTAGTTTTTCTCAATTTTGAATTCAAAGTCTAAAAATCTTAATGTTAATTCCTACTTGTAAGGAGGGAAATATTTATGCTGCTTTTGATGAAGTACAATACGAGAAAAATTTTCCTGGCCTCCGATAGCTGCATCATGCGCATAAGATAAGTTTTCAACACGTGTACCAACCCAGACGAAATTTTCACCACTAGTGTTCAGAATGTTCGTAGGAATAAGTCCTTGCAATCTTCGTTAGCAGATTTATTTTGAAGATCAAAGCTAAAATTAGGGCGCAATTATTACTTGTGTAAAGCATGTTAAAGTTCATTTGTGTAACTTACAATTAGTTTCTGATCCTCGTGCGGATGCTTCTGTTTAGCGAGAATTTCTTGTAGCTGCTACTGTGCGTCTCTATACTGAACCAAATATAGTTAACAAATGTCTACATAAATAATAACTGCTGACTTACAATTCGCATGAAAGAAAATTTTCTAATCCGGTGTACCCAACTCTAACCTGGATGTTTCGATGCAACTATTGAGAGTTCGAACTTTAGTTATCACTATACAATTATACAATTTTTAATGGAAAACTTACTCTCTTTGATAATCAGCTGTGATAAACACCTTCCTGTGCCTGTGATACACTTTAGTTTAGTTAGGTAGGATAATACACGTGATAATTATTAGTTTAAGTTTTAATACAGTATAACAAATTTCGCACGTTCTAACAGTGGAAAAGCTTCTACTTTAATCGGAATTTTCATTTTGCTTCCTGTTCCTCGACACAGCTGTCAAAACTACGCTCACCCACTTGTCATCAAAGGTTTTTGCTGTCCAGCGGTTCCCAGCACAATAAGATAAACAATCCTTCCAGATCAAAACCGCAGACACCAGATACACAGACGGATCAGAGGCTGTTGAACTCATACAACTACAAATCGCCCAGAATCATACGCATTTTGCAATTGCGCTGTCCAGATAATAAGAATATACAAAAATGATTTCACTGGAAATTAATTTATTTAACGAATGCAATGCTTTGCAATACGACCAATAAAAATTTTGAAACATAAAAGAACATTGCTATCTTGATGCAAACCAAGGTCAATTTTTTTTTCTTTTCGTTGCTTGGGATGTTAAAATCATATGGCTGTGAGAGTGAATTTGTTAATTTATTTTGATTTTGATGTAGAGGCATGCGGCGAATTAACGTTCATTTTAATTAAGCGGTTCTACATGCGAAAATTCTGAAAGTGGTTCAAAATTTATTGAAAAACTAAGTTTAAAAGTAGAACGGATAGGGCAACGATAGATCTGGAAGTAAAAAGTACAACAGGAGCAGAGGATCATATGTGGCGGTCCCAACAGTTTGACAAAACCTAATCGAAATTTTCCTTATTTTACGGAGGGCGCACCACAAACAGTTGTCGATTGGGATGGCTGCTTCAAAAAGGGCGGAACAAACTAACTTACAAAATATGGAGGTCGTAGTCTTTAATAATGATATCCATTTTTTTTTTTTGAAACCCAAAAATCCTCTTATATCAAATAAAGTTCCATTGGTTGATAACACTCAGAGGAAATCTTATTATAAATTTCATAAGATACATCTTATGAACCACTTTTTTTGCGTCCAAACTAATTTTTCATAAGAGTCTTATGAAATTCTTTCAATTTTCATACGCTGTTCTTATGAAAAATAGAAGAAATGGCATTGTAAAAAAATGATGAACACATTCATTCATAGCATCAGTTTTTTTTCATCATCTAACAGTACGAAGCAATCGCCAGTTCATAGTTATTATAGTTTTCCTTCAATGTTAAATGTTATTGTTATCTCCGGAATGGTAAGTTCGATTTGATGTTTTTGGTGTGAACGTTGAATATATAAGTAAACCAAAATACATTATTTGTTTACTTTTCAGCAAGCTGATCGGCAAAAAACGAAAGGTCGAAGATTAAGATGCGGCAAAAAAAACTTTGATGGAGCCGTCTGTTGATGCGCTGCTGATGGTGACCATGAAGGATTTAATTTTAAACAAATTTGGCAAACAATAAAGTGAATGTTTTCAGCATGAAATATCGAGAATTTTTCTTATTAGAAAGTGATTTACTGTTTCCATAAGAATCTCTTATGAAAAGCAACAACCTCTCATTGAAGTAGGCGTTCATCTTCAGAATTCATTCGCGTCATAAGACAATCTTATGAATTTCATTAATTTTTCTTATGGCGCCACTTCATAAGAGAATCTTATGGCATACATAGTATTTTTCTGAGTGAAGTTTTTGAGCTTAGAGCGTAAGGGTCTATAACAATCGTAGAAACCTATCTCGTATTTGTTTCCATTTGGTGACTTCGTAAGCATAAATTAGCTTATAAAATTGTATTGGGACCACCTCTCTCTCCCTATGTACCTATTAACTGGAAGGAGGATGGTGTGTCAAATAATCAAAGAACCATACCAAAGCTATTTTCCATGTTAAGTTTTGTCCATTTCTCGGGTTTTGTTAAAACAAATTAATGAAATCCCTCCTCTTCCTTTCCTATATTCCCAATCCTATCTTCCGACAGCAAGAAAGGAATTGTTTCACATAGAAATATTTCTCGCTTTATGTTATGCGAGTTATGCATAAACTTGAAAGGGAGTACCATCTCCCCTTCCTATCTGATCATTGAATGGAAGGGTGAGAACCTAATATTCATCGAAACATGTTGTGTACTCAAATACCCTTTTGGTGCAAAATTTTGTTTTGTTTGCTCGATTAATTCTCGAGTTATGAAAAAAATTGTATGGAAGCCCCCCTTTCACCATTTATATATTTTCGCTGCAAGAAAGGTGGGGCTTCAATTTATCAGAGAAACATTTCTTGAATTCAAATAGCCTCACATGTCAAATATGGTTCCATTTGCTTGATCAGCTCTTCAGTTTAACCCTTTAATGCATAGTGTTGTTTTAAAACAACACTAAATAAAATCCAAATAGCTTGAAAACGCGTGATTGTTTTTGAGTGATGTATTCCCAAAAATATTCTAGAGATTAAAATAAATTAGCCCATGGGATTTTCGTAACGGTATTTCAATGTATGTGTGAAATACCGAACAAAATATGCGGAAAAATTGCAAAAATCAAATTTATGAATTTTTTTTGGAAAAAAATAAGTCTATAGAAAATTGCTGTTATTCCTTCAGATTTGCAAATTTTTAACAAATTTTTTAACCTCAATCAATCATAAACACCTTCCTGCACCCAATTAACAAGGTTATGAAGAAATAAGCAAAATCGTATTGAAATGAACTAAGAATTTAAAAAAAAAATTTCAACTTTGATGGACCATAACTTTTAAAATACTCAAAATAACGACTTCAAACCTATTGAGTTTTGTTATTTGAATTAAAATGTTATTATTTAACTGAATCAAAAGTCATGCATTAAAGGGTTAACTGAAAACTATAAGGGAGACGCTCAAACCCCCTTTTCATCCATCTCTTTGAAAAAGCGAGGGATACCAAATTTTCATGAAACCATTTCTCGTACCCAAATACCCTTCCATGCCAAATTTGGTTCCATTTGTTTAATTACTTTCTGAGTTATGTAAAAAATTATAAAACAGGCCCCCTACCCCTTTTTATCTCCCTACTGGAAAGAGAAAGGGATATCAAATAATCATAGAAATATCTTTGTATCCAAATACCCTCCCATGCCAAGTTTGATACCAATTGCTTCCCAGACAACCAGAAGTCGTATTTTATTTTACAGATTGTATCTTATAGAATGTTTTTTAAGCTCATTTTCGTATATCTGCACCTACAATGTGTGGCCCATGCATATTCTTTATCGTATTTTTATGCATTGCATGTTTTTATTACGACGAGAAGAGAGACTCGTATTTATATGTACGTATGAACTCGACCTTTGTGTACGACAATTCGCAAAAAAAAACGTAAAACGACCGATATACGATGATCAGCCGTGATTACAGATTTTTCAACATGGAATACTATTTATATTATCATAACAACCAGATGTTAGATCTTAGCAGAAAGTTCATTTTTCTATCAAACAAGATTGCTGAAATGAGAGATTATATTTTAGAAAAAAAAACTCTATGATGGTATGAATGTTTGTTCTAATATTTGTTTAAATTTCGTGAATATATTTTTGACTGAAACAATGACATTTTTCGTTATTTAAACAAAACTTGTAAACTGAAAACAGGAAATAAGCTCGCAACTCTGCTTGCCATTTTGAGATACATATATGCTTTACAATCGCTTATAACTGCATTGATTTGTAATAAGTTGCATGCACTCGTATACCTATGCAAATTAATTCGCATGTCTGATTATTGTGAAACGTATTTGCGGGCAATCGTAAAAGAAAACAAATAAGTTTAATAAAATCTTTTATGATAATGAGACAGCGATGATTGGAATCGTATTTAAGGAGGCTTCAAAATGTTGATCTAATTTTAGATCATTGATGACGTGTTCTACGATTTAAAAGATATGGACTTGAATTTGACAGCAAAAATCGCATTTTTTTGAAATAGTCTTATTTTATTCAACTGACGGAAAATGAGAGCCCTGCACTCAAGTCGCAAAAGACGACCTAATAAGTCGTCAAACTTTCCATATTGTTACGAAAAAAGTAGTATATAAAGATATTCCCATTCGCATATTGAGCGAAGACCTACAAGATTACAACTTCAATCATCTATAGGATGATGTAGATTGTCATAGTCGTAAATAATTCGCATGACAAATCATGCAAATTGCAATTCAATACAATCCAAATCAAGAAAATGTGTGCTTATGTACCTATATGACCTCAAAAATGATACGTATATAGTGGCTTTGCTGCATTATATACGATATAGTTACACGTATATTTGCACGTATATTTATGTTGAAAATTCGAAATACCCACCAAATAGTTGTCTGGGTTGATCGGTTCACGAATTATGTAAATCTTTTGCCTGGGAGACCCTCTTCCCCCTTTCTGTTAGGAGAAGAGGTCTCAAATCATAATAAGAACCTTTCCCGGCCTCCACTTGTCAAGTTTCTCGTAAATCTGTTTAGTAGTTTCCGAGTTCATAGGGAACAAACAGAAATCCATTTTTAATTTTTATAGATATTTTTGAGAAGTATGGCAGCACTCATGCTATCACACTATTTTAAATCGGTATGAAATTGCCTTGGTGTGATGTCTTGCGTTAATATACTAAAAATCCAGTGAAAACTTGTATTTAAGTGTAAGAAAGTCTAATAAATTGCAAATTGACAAAAAGATAAAAAATCTGCTACCTTTGAAAATTCTTCAAAAATTCTGTATTTCGTAATATGACAATCTAGAAATGCAAAAATGTTCCATACTACGTTAATTTTTCAATCCCTTTCTAAAATTCATCTGGAGTGACTTAAAAAAAAATTTACGGTGCATTGATTGGAAAATAAGGTTTTTACATAACTTTATTACATTTTCAGGGTCAAGATCCTAGAAAAAATCCAAAACATTTATCCCTGCGCGCAACTTATAGCTTCAAAATTCTGCTTTCTTAGACAAGAAGCAAAAATTTCTAAAAATTCTGTAGCTAATCAACATATTTCTTTCAAAGTATGTTTTTCCGGATTATTTTTCTGAGACTTTGAATAACAGAATACTGAAGTGTTGTAGCAAAAATAAGTTTTGTAAAAATCGGTTCAGCAAACAAGAGAAATATAGTGGTTTTATTAAGGAATGTCCAATTGACACTCGAGGAGATACAGGTTAATTTTTACCAATATTTCAATTTAATTTAAAGCCCAACAGCTTTACACTCTAACGACTAAAGCAAACATTAAACAGCCAGTATGAAAGCAGGATCAAGAATCCCTGAAAGGGCAAAGGAGAGGAACAAAGCCGGGTAGGTATTCGTTGATTCGGAAGCTCTGGATTGTTGAAATGTGCTGACATTGGTTTTTGCGGCTACAATCTCTGCAACCGAGCTCGGTTGATGAATTAAAATTTCACAATTTTACACTTGTTCTAGCACACAGCACAGCAATTGATTTCGTTAATTTTTGTTTGCCCATGTGTGTGTATGTTTGTGTGGTTCAAAAGTGCGTACCTGTGTACATTCTGGGGGGCATAAAACCGAATGAAAGTTGATGAATGCTTTCATGAAATTTTAAATAAAGGGAAATGTATTCGCAACGTTTTATATAGTTGAGCGAGCAAATTCCTTTGTTATGAAATTGGATAAAATTTTTAAATTCTTTCTTTGCAGCAGAGCTGCATTGAATATAAAATATTATCAAAATGCCAACCCGGAAGCTTTAAAAAAAACAACAAGGCTGAGTATTGCGTAAGGACGTTATTTGAACTTAACGATAGTTTTTCTTGCTTCAACGTTTTTGCACGTTTTTTGTGTTTCTTGTTCTAAATTCTTTCAATGGATCCCACAGAGTAAGATAATTGTTTTGTCTTCAAACGGAGCGTTGCGAACCAAACTTCAATATGCCGAAAAAAGGATCACAACAGGACCGAGAATAGCAGCAGGGACAGAAAGTAGCACAGACAGGAAAGGTAACATTTCAATCTTCGGCACACCATCAGTTCTGGTTTCGGCAAAGAGATTTAAACCTCCCAAGGGCTGCGGAAATCCACAAAAGGGATCAATTGCAAAATAAGAATCTCTCAGCTCTCAGCTTCGGGTTTCAGAAAGAATGAAAATTCAATACAGACGAAAAACAGAAAAATAAACGGAGTCCTAAACTCCAAAGAAATAACGTAAAAAATGTTGCGAAACAATGGAGGACTGGCAGAACTAACGAACCGCAAAACGGAAACCTGGGTCAGGATACGCCCAAATGGAAACCGGGCAGGGTTTGCGAAAGGCAACTTCTTATCCTTCATTATCGTGCGGTATTGGCTAATTCCCGGATCCCGAATGTGTGTTTACTGTCTCCATTTGGCTGAAATGTTTGAGATTTTTTGATTGGATTTTCTGGTCGTCCTGCAGAACAAAAGGATTTTTTTAAGCATCTTTCGTTCGCAGGATTTTCCCAGGAAAAAAATTGCTTAATGTGCTTGAGCAAATATAATCCAGATGTTGTGTTACTCAGTTCACAAATTTCCTCTGTGGTTTTAGATAAAATCAAATTTAGATGTTTAAAACCCTTTATATTAAAACCAGCTCATTCAGTACTCCTTTGAGCAGAATTGACGTCAACTAACGAATCGATACAGAAGCTATACCTCTATTAGTCTCATTTCCGAAAATATAATCTAAATTTTGACATTGTGAACTAAATTGATACAATTTGACTGACCATGAACGGCGGTCAGCTGTCACAGCTGTGATCAAACATATCTAAATACACATACATCGAATTTATCAATGCCGTTACCATTCTGTTTTACTCAATGGACAAATCCAGTCCAGCTGCTGTGGAGTAAAATTGAATGACAAAACTCCACCAGACGTCGACGTGATTAACAAAGCAGGAAAGCATAAGCTCCAATAAGCGCTAAAAGTGCACGGACCACTTAATCATCGAAAGTGGAATGAATCTGGCATGGTGTGCGGAACCTAAAGAAGGTTTGGATTTAGGACGGTAGATGGAAGTGTAAACATAAAACGCCCTAAACAGTTAATAAAGGCATAGGCAGCAATAATATTTAATAATAATAGTATTTGGATATCGGGATGGAGATTTCATTCGGAAATTGTTTGAAACATACCTTTCAAGAAAATGAACTGTGAAAACAAAGAAAGGTTGAAATGTTATTTTGAAAGAATAGTTTTATACAAATATGTCAGGAATACAAGAGAAAGTATGAGTCTGACGGCTACAAGCATCCAAATAAGAATTAAAACTAATCACTTCTCCTAAATTATGACGACACATCAAACGCACTCCAATGTGTATAAATATCCAAATAATATGTTCAAAAACTACCGACAAGGATTGTGGCCTTTGGATAGGTATAAATTTATCACAACAGAGAAAATAAAATAAAACAGCGTTCTACGATTTCCCTTAAGGGGGGGTAGGGTCTAACACTTTCAAAAAATCGTTTTTTTTAATTTTTTTTTATTTTCTTATTGTAAAACATTTTAAGAATGTTGTGTCAAATTTTCAAGTCAATTGAAGCAAAACTGTAGAAATTATAGGCCTTTATCTGCTCCTATCTAATACTGCAAGAAAGCAAGAGCAGAAACTTCAAACACGTTTTTTTCGAAAGCACATTTTTAAAGTCCGTGGACATCGTCATTTGAAAACTACTTATCCGATTCTTTTTCAAATTTGGAACATATTTTCTTTTTGAAATTAATTTTTACGGCCTTATCGGTGAATGTTATGTTCTCATAGTGAGAACATTTCAAGAATTGAAAATTATAGATGGATAGAAGAAGATTAGAAGAAAATTATAGCTGTTGAAATGAGCGGGTAGAAATTTTTTTAAGAAGCATTTTCACCACATACTTAACTTTTGTTCAATCACGGATCAACTATTTTGAAATGTTAGAATCGGACAGGGTTGAGTCTAACACAACACAATAGTTGATCTTGCGTGGTTCGCACCGCGAAACTTGCAGTGCGAACGAACAAAAGGAAAGCATGTGGTCGCTCTGAAAAGCTCCCGTAAACGGTACAACGGTTCTATCGACGTCAGACTTGTACCGGTTGTTATCTTTGCGAGCGATCCAATCGGGTTTGATTGTTTCGCTTCGGTCGATAGGGTGGTACAGACTGGCTATCGATGCAAAGAACAACGTTTTTGATTTTTTATAAGCCAAAGTTTAATTTTATTAATTAAGATTAATCACCGTGATTTATGTTTTGAAATTAATTTTTACGGCCTTATCGGTGAATGTTATGTTCTCATAGTGAGAACATTTCAAGAATTGAAAATTATAGATGGATAGAAGAAGATTAGAAGAAAATTATAGCTGTTGAAATGAGCGGGTAGAAATTTTTTTAAGAAGCATTGCGACCACCAGGGTTCAACAAAACGCACTCTTTCAGACGCGCGCGGCACACGCAAACCATTTATCTCGAGCGAAACACTTCTTCGTTTGCGTTCTGGCCGTTGACGCGCTCTCGCTCGAAACAAAAACACGCTCGCTCAATCTTTTCCCCTCGTTCTCGTCGACGAGATGCACTATCCGAAATCTGCGCGAGCGGCCGAGTCAAACAGGCACGGCTAGCTCTCGCGCGTCCTAATCGAGCGGCGGGTGAGGCCTCTCTTGTGGCTCAAAGAACAGCACGCAGCGGCCCAAAATGCAGCGCGCGGCGGCTCTCCGAATGGTCCGAGGCGGCCCTCTTTTCGTCACCGGGCGGCGCGCACGGCCTTGTGTTTCGTTCGTGTTTCTGATTGCAGTGCCGATTGAGAAATCTGTGTGTATGATTTTATCAACAGGATAGTTAAAATATATGTAAGCGCGCAATGGGATTTGGCGGAGGGTTATAAAAATTGATGTAGGAAGTTAACGTTACCCATTAGTAATAGTTACCAGCACTAGTAACTATGAAAAATTTACCATGCAATAGTAAAATTTCGCGAAAAACGCCAAATGAAAGAGCTTTACACAAGGATTGTTAAAATGAATGTTAAAAATGTTTTAGCCACTAGTAATAGATACCAGCACTAGCAACTATGGAAAATTTACCATGCAATAGTAAAATTTCGCGAAAATCGCCAAATCAAAGAGCTTTACACAAGGATTGTTAAAATGAATGTTAAAAATATTCTAGCCACTAGTAATAGCTACCAGCACTAGTAACTATGAAAAATTAACCATGCAATAGTAAAATTTCGCGAAAAACGCCAAATGAAAGAGCTTTACACAAGGATTGTTAAAATGAATGTTAAAAATGTTTTAGCCACTAGTAATAGTTACCAGCACTAGTAACTATGAAAAATTTACCATGCAATAGTAAAATTTCGCGAAAAACGCCAAATCAAAGAGCTTTACACAAGTATTGTTAAAATGAATTTTAAAAATATTCTAGCCACTAGTAATAGTTACCAGCACTAGTAACTATGAAAAATTTACCATGCAATAGTAAAATTTCGCGGAAAACGCCAAATGAAAGAGCTTTACATAAGGATTGTTAAAATGAATGTTAAAAATGTTTAGCCACTAGTAATAGTTACCAGCACTAGTAACTATGAAAAATTTACCATGCAATAGTAAAATTTCGCGAAAAACGCCAAATGAAAGAGCTTTACACAAGGATTGTTAAAATGAATGTTAAAAATGTTTTAGCCACTAGTAATAGTTACCAGCACTAGTAACTATGAAAAATTTACCATGCAATAGTAAAATTTCGCGAAAAACGCCAAATCAAAGAGCTTTAGAAAAGGATTGTTAAAATGAATTTTAAAAATATTCTAGCCACTAGTAATAGTTACCAGCACTAGTAACTATGAAAAATTTACCATGCAATAGTAAAATTTCGCGAAAAACGCCAAATGAAAGAGCTTTAGAAAAGGATTGTTAAAATGAATGTTAAAAATGTTTTAGCCACTAGTAATAGTTACCAGCACTAGTAACTATGAAAAATTTACCATGCAATAGTAAAATTTCGCGAAAAACGCCAAATGAAAGATCTTTACACAAGGATTGTTAAAATGAATTTTAAAAATATTCTAGCCACTAGTAATAGTTACCAGCACTAGTAACTATGAAAAATTTACCATGCAATAGTAAAATTTCGCGAAAAACGCCAAATGAAAGAGCTTTGCATAAGGATTGTTAAAATGAATGTTAAAAATGTTTAGCCACTAGTAATAGTTACCAGCACTAGTAACTATGAAAAATTTACCATGCAATAGTAAAATTTCGCGAAAATCGCCAAATGAAAGAGCTTTACACAAGGATTGTTAAAATGAATGTTAAAAATATTCTTGCCACCAGTAATAGTTACTAGCACTAGTAACTATGAAAAATTTACCATGCAATAGTAAAATTTTGCAAAAACGCCAAATCAAAGAGCTTCACGCGTAGAATGTTAAAATGAATGTTAAAAATATCCTTAGGCACAATTTTCCCGTATGTTTGGATAACGTGCCGCTATTAAGCCTACCCCCATTCTGATGAATGTTAAAAATATCCTAGCAACTAGTTATAGTTACCAGCACTAGTAACTATGAAAAATTTACCATGAACTAGAAAAAATTCGCGAAAAATGCCAAATAAAAAAGCTTTACGCAAGGATTCGTAAAATGAACATTTAAAATATTCTAGCGAATATTAATAGCTACCAGCATTAGTAACTATGTAAATTTACCATGCAAATGCAAAATTTCGCGAAAAACGTCAAATCAAAGAGTTTTACACACGAATTGTTAAAATGAATGTAAAATATATTGCCACCACTGGTAATAGTTACCAGCACTAGTAACAATTATAAATTTTCCATGTTATAATTATTTTTCGCGAAAAACGCAAAATCATAGGTTCTAAAGATTGTTCAAATGAATGTCGAAATATTATAGCGACTAGAAAACACATACATACATCTATGGTCACAGAATGCATGCACACATCACTCAACTCAGTTTATATGTTAGTGTCAACAATTTTTCAATGAAAACAGATTTTTATCAGTTCTACATATGTGTGAGCTTTTTCGTTTATTTAGAATTCCGGGTCAAATGTCGGATCTTCGATGATGTCATAGTTATTTTTTAATAAAAGAATTTTTTCTAATATTTCCGGAGACAAGTTGACACGGAATTTGATCAATATTTGGCCCAAGCTATAAAAAGCCCTCTCCGCAAACACCTGCGTACACGGCAGCTGCAGGGCTGTCATTGCCAAATTATTTAATTCCACATCAAGCTTATAGTTTTGCTTCCACCATTTGATAATGTCCAGGTCCAAACGGTATAGATGGCTCCAGTGCAAACCGACGTAACCGTTTTTTCCAAGCTCTCGTTAGAGTCCGACTTCAAGCGCTTAGAACTCTGAAAGTGCTGTTGAACCCTGTTGTAGCGAAGAATAGCAAACAAAATTTTTTTTTATACTTGGATCGTTATTTTGAAACACAAATTTGTTAAGAAAAAAAAAGATTTTCTTAACTTGTGTAAGGCTCTTTGATTTGGCGTTTTTCGCGAAATTTAACTATTTCATGGTAAATTTTTCATAGTTACTAGTGCTGGTAACTATTACTAGTGACTAGAATATTTTTAACATTCATTTTAACAATCCTTGTGTAAAGATCTTTCATTTGGCGTTTTTCGCGAAATTTTACTATTTCATGGTAAATTTTTCATAGTTACTAGTGCTGGTAACTATTACTAGTGGTTAGAATATTTTTAACATTCATTTTAACAATCCTTGTGTAAAGATCTTTCATTTGGCGTTTTTCGCGAAATTTTACTATTGCATGGTAAATTTTTCATAGTTACTAGTGCTGGTAACTATTACTAGTGGCTAGAATATTTTTAACATGCATTTTAACAATCCTTGTGTAAAGATCTTTCATTTGGCGATTTTCGCGAAATTTTTCTATTGCATGGTAAATTTTTCATAGTTACTAGTGCTGGTAACTATTACTAGTGGTTAGAATATTTTTAACATTCATTCTAACAATCCTTGTGTAAAGATCTTTCATTTGGCGTTTTTTGCGAAATTTTACTATTTCATGGTAAATTTTTCATAGTTACTAGTGCTGGTGACTATTACTAGTGGTTAGAATATTTTTAACATTCATTTTAACAATCCTTGTGTAAAGATCTTTCATTTGGCGTTTTTCGCGAAATTTTACTATTTCATGGTAAATTTTTCATAGTTACTAGTGCTGGTAACTATTACTAGTGGCTAGAATATTTTTAACATTCATTTTAACAATCCTTGTGTAAAGATCTTTCATTTGGCGTTTTTCGCGAAATTTTACTATTGCATGGTAAATTTTTCATAGTTACTAGTGCTGGTAACTATTACTAGTGGCTAGAACATTTTTAACATGCATTTTAACAACCCTTGTGTAAAGATCTTTCATTTGGCGTTTTTCGCGAAATTTTACTATTGCATGGTAAATTTTTCATAGTTACTAGTGCTGGTAACTATTACTAGTGGTTAGAATATTTTTAACATTCTCATTTTTAAAGCTCTTTGATTTGGCGATTTTTGCGAAATTTTACTATTGCATGGTAAATTTTCCATAGTTACTAGTGCTGGTAACTATTACTAGTGGTTAGAATATTTTTAACATTCATTCTAACAATCCTTTCAATTCCTCAAAGAACAATTCCTCAAAGATCTTTCATTTGGCGTTTTTCGCGAAATTTTACTATTGCATGGTAAATTTTTCATAGTTACTAGTGCTGGTAACTATTACTAGTGGCTAGAACATTTTTAACATGCATTTTAACAACCCTTGTGTAAAGATCTTTCATTTGGCGTTTTTCGCGAAATTTTACTATTGCATGGTAAATTTTTCATAGTTACTAGTGCTGGTAACTATTACTAGTGGCAAGAATATTTTTTACATTCATTTTAACAATCCTTGTGTAAAGCTCTTTGCATGGTAAATTTTTCATAGTTACTAGTGCTGGTAACTATTACTAGTGGTTAGAATATTTTTAACATTCATTCTAACAATCCTTGTGTAAAGATCTTTCATTTGGCGTTTTTCGCGAAATTTTACTATTGCATGGTAAATTTTTCATAGTAACTAGTGCTGGTAACTATTACTAGTGACTAGAATATTTTTAACATTCATTTTAACAATCCTTGTGTAAAGATCTTTCATTTGGCGTTTTTCGCGAAATTTTACTATTGCATGGTAAATTTTTCATAGTTACTAGTGCTGGTAACTATTACTAGTGGTTAGAATATTTTTAACATTCATTTTAACAATCCTTAAAAACGCTTTGATTAGGCGTTTTTTGCGAAATTTCACTACTGCATAGTAAATTTTTCATAGTTACTAGTGCTAGTTACTATTACTAGTATGTATTTTTTAACTTCTAACATGGATTGTTATAACCCTCCTCCCAAGGCTATTGCTTGTTTCTATCTATTTTACTATATCTATTGATTTAATTATTCGCACAGATTATTCCGTCGGCTCTTAATAACGAAAACACGGCAAACACTCCGTGTGCTAAAGAGAGCCGCGCGCGCCGTCCGGTGAGCCGCCTCTCGGTAGATGCTCGGTGTTCCTACACGCACGCGGCAGAAAAACGCAAACGCAGTTTCCGAACCGCTCGCGCTCTCGAATAGGCGCGCGCGAATTCGCTCTGCTCAAAAATTTTCAATCTGCGTTTTGGTCGCAAATTTCTCGAGAGAATTTCGAGCAATCAAATGTGCCCGTGAACCGAGAACGAAAGAGCTGCGTTTTATTTGCTCTTTCTCATTCGACGCACTCCTGCGTGTTGAACCCTGGCGACCACATGCTTTTCTTTTGTTCGTTCGCACTGCAAGTTTCGTGGTGCGAACCACGCAAGATCAACTATTGTGTTGTGTTAGACTCAACCCTGTCCGATTCTAACATTTCAAAATAGTTGATCCGTGATTGAACAAAAGTTAAGTATGTGGTGAAAATGCTTCTTAAAAAAATTTCTACCCGCTCATTTCAACAGCTATAATTTTCTTCTAATCTTCTTCTATCCATCTATAATTTTCAATTCTTGAAATGTTCTCACTATGAGAACATAACATTCACCGATAAGGCCGTAAAAATTAACATAAATCACGGTGATTAATCTTATTTAATAGAACATATTTTCTACATATAAAATACCAGACCCCAACGTTTTTCTTTCTTGTTTTTTTTACTTTGGGGAGATTTTACAGGTGAAAAATGGTGGATATTTTCGTGAAAAATCGTAGTTTTTACTTCAAACAGCCACAAAAGTTTTTTAAAAATTATTTTAAGTTAAATAGAAACGTTGGGGTCCAGAAAAACATCTATTAAAAATATTTCGCTATGATTTTTTGACTTCAGATGATTCTGTGCTGAGATACAATGTCCACCGCAAATCCTGTTTTCTAAAAGGCATCCTCGAAAGTGCTCCGTCACCGGCTCATTTTTCAATATTTTTCTACGAAAAAATTACTAAATGTTCTTTTAACAATTCTTTGTATAATGTAAAAAATTTGAATACATTTGTTTGAACGATAGCTCTAGAAAAAATCGTGAAAATGGTGTTTTTTTATACCCGTTACACCCTACCCCCCCCCCCCTTTAAAGTAAGAATAACGGTTCCATTGCCGAACTTTTTATCATTAAAGTTTGAGCCATTTTTTGCATGGTCAATTTGGAAAGGTTTAGGCTTACCCTTAAGCATCATCCATAAACTACGTAACGTAAAAAGGGCATACTTTCCTCTCCCCTATAGAATCATTTGTAACGCTCGAGCTCCTCATCGCCTCTTAAGTGCGTTACGTATCCAAGCAACATTTTCAATTCTGAATGTTTTTTTTTAAATCAGGGAGACTGTTTATGAGGATTTAGAAAGAGTTGATAATTCTGAAGCATATTTTAGGAGAACCACAATATAAATTATCCATAGTATAGCTACATAGCTTCAAAATAACCCGAGATCTCTGCCAAGTTCGAGATTATTCTACTCCCCGTTTATATACCGGTTATGAAAGTCGCTATAAAGCAATTTCAGAACCTCAACAAATTATTACTCATGTGCATGTCAGAAATACCTTGACAACAAGTGTTAAAAAACGGTTGGGAAAAATTAATAATAAACGGCAGGAATATGAAAACGAACTGAAATTCTAGGACTTTTGTGTAAAGTAGAAAAGGGCTTTCCGTCAGTAATGTTTTTTTAAAGATACGAATGTATAAACGAGCTGCTTTAGTTTACTAAAAGCAATTTGTGAAAACCAGACAGTCCTACCGAACACAGCATTTGAATTATTTGAACGCGATACAAAAGACTGGTGAATCTTACAACGAAAGGTTTCCTAAAACATTTGAGGTGGGACTTTCCCACATTTCTCAGCCGATATTGTTAATCAATTGTAATCAATGCTATTAAATCAATTTAAAGATGATAAGTTCAATTTTAACAAGTTTTGTTTTTCATCACTATTCGAGAAAGCCATTTTTAGAAGCAGATTACCTCACAAACAGTTCATGTTTTATTTTATTATTTTCATCAGGTTCCGGTAGTACCTACACCCCTAAAAGTTTAAAAAATCTAATGTTTATTTATTTAGCAAATCTCTGAGCCGAAAATGCGCTGAAAAGTGAACTGTGTCAAAGATGATATAATTGAAAATGCACTACTGGCATATAGACTCCAGCTCCCAAGAAACATTCAAGCGAAACAAGAAAAAAAAAATATTATAGGATTTTCATCCCAGCCATCAATTTGGTAGGTATATCAAAAGATATACGTACACTCAGAAAAATACTGTTAAGTATGCCATAAGATTCTCTTATAAAGTTGCGCCCAAAGAAAAATCATTGAAATTCATAAGATTGTTTTATGACGTGAATGAATTCTTCAGATGAACACCTACTCCAATGAGAGGTTGTTGTTTTTCATAAGATTGTCTTATGGAAACAGGAAATGTCATGTTTTATGTAAATAATTCTAAAAATTCGATGATAAAAACTTTTATTTTATTTTTTCGGCATATTTGTACGACAAAACACCATGGTCACACACATAAGCACATAATCACCCGGTTTCATCCAATACAATTATTTTCCTCATCCGGTCCTTTGACGTTGTGCATTTTGCCAGCGATTTGCTAAAACATAAATGAATGAAAAAAGTATTTTAATTCACAAATGTTTTCAGCGTCTTAAAAAATAAACTTTTACTGAAACTTACCATTCAGAAAATCACTTTTATCTATAAGGGAAAACAACTCCGTACGACGATAAAAAAAACCTAATGGGTTGAATGAATGTGTTCATTTTTTTTTTCACAATGCCGTTTCTTCTATTTTTTACAAGATATTATTATGAAAACTGAAAGAATTTCATAAGAATTTTATGAAAAACAATTTTGCCCGCTAAAAAGCGGTTCATAAGACGCATCTTATGAAAATTATAATAAGAATTTGCCTGAGCGTACATCTACGTCGACTCCAATCATCGTATATGACATTAGAAAAAAAGCTTATACCTACCAAAAGTGAAGGCGATATACGCACAATTTTGCACTTAACTCAACAACATCACGTATACGATCGCAATAGGACGTTTAATTTACTTTGGTTTTTTATGTAGCATAGGCGGTATGTTGTACATTACATTAAACGATTCGATTCATACTCATTTATGATGATGGGATGATTGACAGTTCCAAAGACGCCTTATGTGATGAATGTTCAATACTTGTGCGACTTGAAGCAATCTAACGATCGATTGGCGATTTAAGTTGCCCTTTATGCGAGGTGTGTTGCAGTCTTATACGATATTCAGATAGTTGGAAATCGATTGACAACATAAGTCACATTCTATAGGAGGTGCTTTATTTTTCCTAAACTTGCCATTTTTATTTTGTCCGATGTCCACTTACCGGCTAAATTGCAGGCGAGATCACAATACTGCCACATTTCGAGCACACTTTTCATTTAACGTCCACCTTATACGATGAAGTTTTGACTTGTGATGTGGGCAAATGCAAAGTAAATGTTGATACGAATTTGATTCGATCACATTACATATATTTATATCGTGGGTAGAGTGATCTGTTATACGATGATATTTAAACTTGTTGATATTTTTGTAGCTTTATCGGAAAGACATGGTATTGCTTTGTCTCTTAATATGACATTATATACGATGTATAGAGTGATAGGATAGACGATGGTTACGTGACATTCTTTACGAGTTTATTTGAAGTAATTTACAATGTCGATACCAGAGTAATTCACGTACGAATAAAATGCGTCTTGAGAAATCATATTCGATTGTCATAAGATTTCATTCCGCATCTGTTGCACTATATATGACTTTATCCAACTTATCATGACTGCATCGCAGTTCATTTTGTTTAAATATCTTCTACGATAGATATACGAAATTGTGGAATGATAAATATACACATTTATGACTCCGATTTGAGTGGTTTATATACGGTTTGAAGACGAATTCTTTCACTATTTCAAGTTGGCTGGGACCTTATTGGATAATCTATCCAAGACACAAAAAAAACAAAGTGCCGCAAGGAAGTAAGCATCTAACCATTTTTATATCATCTTGCCAATTGAACATCCTAACAGATATATTTCAACCGATAAACACCACTAAACGAGAAAAGAGAAGACCCAAATAGCGCTATCTGGCTGCATAAATAGAGGTAAAAGGCTATGATCATTTAGAATCCGGGCAGTTACAAACGTGTGTATTTTGAAAACTATTCATCTGATCGAAAAATTTTCTATGGAGGATATTAAGGTTTTAATATAAAATTTAATGTAAAAATATTAAAAAAAATATTTATCGATGATTTCAAGAAATACTCTAATATTTTCGTAATTTTTTTTTATCTTTGCCTACTTTTTTCAGTCATGTATTGATTTATTTTTTTACCACAGAAGCAAAACCTTTGCAAAATCATAATATTATACACCAACTCACCAGGAAAAAGCAGTTGGAATCTGGTTGGAACCTTTTCATGAGTAAGCATCTCGAAGAATTTGATCTCTTGAATCCGGTTTTAACATAATTTTTTTTTGTCCTTCAGAGCACATCTATTATATTGCGTAAAAACCGGATGCACAGATTGCGATCCTTAGAACTGATTAATATTAGTTAATAACTTGGTGTCTACTAGTCAAACAACACTTTTTGCCTGCCGGAAATGGATTTTTTGCATTATTTAAGGAGTCTGCAATCAGTTATCCCTAAAAACCATAGAATTTTTACCATATTTAGGATCAAGGGTTGCACTCCGATGGCTGGTTTGAACTTCGTGTGGATCCTAGAATGGCTCCTTAAACTTCTTAACCATTTGATCCGAAAAAAAACCAGATAAAATCAACAGTTCATAAGCTTTCAAGTCAACAATGAAGAATTTTCGAGGCGCAAAATACGCAAAAGGAGCAAATTTGTGCATAATTATTTTCAACAATGTCTTTTTGCATCGTAAATATCTCAAACACACTTTAACTTAAAAATCTATCAAAAATAGGCAAGATAGTCCTTTTCATAACCAACACAACGCTTCAAAAGCTTAGCATATCTGAGCTCTTTTAACGTAGCTATCACCAAAATAAAGATCTCGGATACTAAATGATCATAGCCTTAGCACAATGATCTTTTTTCAGAGTATTGTCAGAGGCGTCTTTGTCTGGATTTTCTATATTTGTCTGGATTTGCTGTTCAATTAGATTTTTTTTATTAGAGATTTTAAGCCACTTGGGTTTATTTAACTCAAACACACAGTTACATACATACAGCAGTCCTGATTTTCGAAATATCGTTCTGACTTTTGCAAATTTCTCGAATTTTCCAGATTTTTGAAAACTGATCTTTAAAATGTTCTGAATTGTCTTGTCTGATCTTTAAAATGTTCTCAAAAAGGTCGAATTTGTAGTTTAGTTTGAGAACATCGAATAAGGATATTTAACTCTCTTTTGGACATTCACAAACAATTTTTATTTATCAGGGATGCCGTCCGAATAAATTTTCATATTTTTTCTATATGTGAGGTACAATGGTAAAAAATTATTTGAGAAATCTTATTTAATCTCTAAAAATCATATGTCAGCACGAAAATCTTTGAAACAACATAGTTCTTTTGAATCCAACCTCACGTTGTATAAAATACTCGTTTTGTTCTCTCCAGAACCTGCTGTAGGAGAGCCTCGAATCAACTTCTTGAAAATATTTCCATCAATGTAATGTGTAATTCTGTGGAATTAAATGGATGTTGAAAAGTTGAAAGTTGAAAAACATCCACGAAATAATTCGTTTTGTCTTGTTCGACTAAAACTCAAGTCTTGTGTGTTTCGGAGGCACAAGTTTTACCATTCAATAACAGTTGACATCTTTCAGAATGGAAGTTTAACTGGTCGAGTGTATAATTCTTATTCTAAACTGTTGAATTAACAATCTTTGAAACACCCTATCAACAAAACTAGGGACTAAAGGTTTTGAGCAATACCTGAGACCTGATTTAAATTAGCGCCGATGTGGTCTAGTGGATAGGCTGGCGCGAGTCTGGTATTGGTACGCCAGGCGTACTGGGTTCGATTCCCGGTATCGGCAAGAAAAACTTTTGGGTTCGAATCCCATAAGCGGGCCGACAGGTAAGATGTTGTGTTTCATTATATAACTGACTATATAATTGGAATGTTCAATCAGTTGCCAGCTGGCCAGGTATATACACGGATGCCGGAATACCTGTAAGTAAACTAGCCCACCTGATTGATTCGTTCTTCCAAAATATACCTACATCAACACACGCAATACATTCACCACATATAACAGTTCATACGAAGCCATGGGGTCCGGGTATGGTGGCGCGCTGCATTGGAGATTTGTCGAACCTAATAATCTAAGGAATGCATGTGAACCCATACTTTGGCAGAAACTGCGGTGAATCCGTGCACCCATGGTGGATTACCAACATATACATATACCTGAGACCTGATTTGAATTCACGACATTGAACTCTGCCATACTTTTCCCAAAACTATATCAAAATATGGTATCATCATGAATACCAGCAGAGTTTCTAAACGGTCTGGGTATAGAATCGCAAGGTTTAGGAGTTTTTTTCGATTGACCATCAAAATCTGTGATCAAAGTTTTTTACAAGAATTGTCCACTTCCATGTCTAGATCTCGAATGAATTAAAATGATTTAAGTTTCTTTCGTCTACTTTTATTGAGATTGCTTGTAGAAATTATTAAAAAAAAACAAATGAGAAATGAGCCACAATTCTTGGCGTAAACTCAGTGAAGAGGTTGCAAAAGTCTAATGCTTATCTAGCAAATCTCTGTGCCGAAAATGCCCAGAAAAAAGTACTGTACCATAGATGATATGAATGAAAATGCACTATTGGTTCTCTGTGCTATTGGCATATAGATTCGAGCTCCCTAGCCAAATGTTTTATGGCCACTACATTCAAACGAAATCAGAAAAACAAAAATTCAAAAAAACGTGATCGTTGCTTATAACTTTTTTTTGGGTTCACATTTTAGAATATTGGTGTCTCAGGGAAGAAATCTGATTAATCTCCCTACAAGTGAGAGAAAAATTTCTAACTTTTCTATTCTAGGTTTAAGCTCTTTGATGTCTTCGACAAACTTGTTTAAAATCAAATTTTCTATAACTATAAATCGAAAACTTAACCTCTGAAAATCAGATTAATATTAAGACTTTTTTCAGTTAATTTTAACATTGAAAATATGTTTTACAAGGTTGTTTGCCTTATTGAAATACACCACTTTGTTGAACATTTTAAATTTGTAAAATGTGATACTACAGAGCTATGTAAAAAAGATTACTGAAAATAGTGCTTTTCAAGCCTAATTTTACAAATACCGGGCAACATCAGGCAGCCCGCTTTAGATGCAAATTAAAGTCAAAGATTTTGTCTACAGGATTCAGGTTCAATCGTCTGTACCGACTAGTATCCAAGCGATATATATCAATTTTACTTTTCCATATTTGCTTTTAAAACAACGATTTCTATGAAACTATAGTGAGAAACAACTTTGTGAAACATACTTTTTAGCTTAAAATTAACCGAAAAAAGTTATTATTAATAATCTGATTTTTGGATGTTAAGTTTCTTATTAGGCCTATAGCTCGGAGAGTATTTTTTTAAGAAACTTGACATCTTAGACAAAGTTTTGGATTTGATTTTAAACAAGTTTCTCGAATATATTAAAGAGCTTAAACCTAGAATAGAGGAGTTAGAAAGTTTATGTCGAGGAATAAGTAATTTCTGTTCAGTAATTTTCCCTCAAAGCTTTTTTATTGAGCTTCGAGGGAAAATTCTAAAAAAACACATTTTTACCAATTTTGTTAGTTATTTCCTCATGTAGAAGTCGGAAATGATATGCGACACGATTTTAAGTGGCAAAAGCCTTATATATCTATGATGAGCATAACAAAACCCTACACTTACCCTCATTCTAAAACTTTTTGCTAGAAAAATACTGGCACCTGCATCAAGGTATCAAAGTTATTTATATTTCCGGCATCCTGCTCTCCAATCATCTAGCAGTTGCTAACTGGGTGTTGGCGGACATTTTCAAAGAATTTATCAAATGCCAAAGCGTGGAGAATCGTCGTAGAGAAAACAACTGCCAAGATACACAATTTCTTGTCTTTGACCATCATCAGAAAATAAGAGCGAAAGAAAAAAAAACACCAGCCACCAGCCGCTTCAAAACAGCAGAACCCTATCGTGTTGGCACTATTAATCACCCTAATGGCACTTATTAGAGGCTACAAAGATTGTTGCTTTAATTTCTTCTTCTTTTTATCTGTTTTTATTGATCCTCCTGGTCGGTATCTTTTTATTTTTCGCTTCCCTGCTCTCTGGTCTCAATCTCTCAAGGGGGTGCGATTTCCGCGAACAGTTTCGTCGACGGGAACAACATAATCGCGCACCCTCACTCTACATATCTCTGGTAAGAAGAAAGAAAAAAATCCCCGGTGGGTCCATTTTTCATCACTAATTAATGCAAAAGAAGTCGGACGTGGTGGAATCGATGGCCGAGGCCCAGCAGCGTCATCCGGGAGGACAGGTTCCGATTAAATATTCATCCACGCCTTCCGAGATTCAAGAGGGGAGGGATTCCACTTGGCTTGACTTTGCTTGGCAACTTAAATGCGGGCCGGCCATCGCGGTTGGTGGTTCGGTTCAAGGTCGTTGAAATTAGTAACAAATGCATAACTTAACAAAGCATAGCATTATGTTGACGCCTACGTTTTTCAGGTGATTAATATCTATATTTGGAGCAGATTAAGCGAAAAGTGGTACAAATTTTAGTCAATGATGGTTCCAACAGAAATGGTTAAAACTTTTTTCAGTCCACAACATTTATATCCTGAAGATGCTCAAAGTAACTGAATATTAATGAAGCTGTTGTAATAAAAAGTTAAAAAAAATGTTTCAAAGGTGTTTCATAAACTCATATCATGTATTAAAAATATTCAATGTAAGAATAATGATATAAAATAATGTATTTTCAAAATACCTTCATTCATTTGACAATACATCTTCTTATTTATAAAATTGGAGGCGTTTTATTTGTAACACCACCACGTATTAAAAGTCGATCGGAATGAAGTAAAATTTAATATCCGAGTGTTTTTCGGGTCAGGGTTGGTTTGTATACTAATTTCAAGAATCTCACTTTTTATGGATGGGGGGCTCCTATACAAAATCAAATAGAAACGGGACGAAACTCGAATAACTTGAAGACGATTTTCATGAAAACTGATTCGAGAGCACGAAGAAGTTAAAGAACTGTAAATATTTTCCAACGATTTATTAAGTGACGGGTAAAACGAAATTTACCGGGTCAGCTAGTATTATGTTAAAACTATTGAAATAAAAAAAAATGAAAGCCATGAAGTGAAACGAAGTACACTATGGACTGATCAAAGGTCGGAAAATAGGACATTTTGAGTTAAATGTAGGACGGTAGAACAAAGGACTAAAAAGTAGGACGTCTCGTTTTTTTTTACAAGATGGAAATTTGACTGCTGCCGTGTGTGGGTTCATCCCACTAAAACCATCTCGGGCTTCGTGTGCCAGATGTGCCCCTTGGTTTCACCCTATGATACTTCATCAAGGGGTAAGGAGACTCCGGCGAGATCCGAGCTCACGATCTCCTGTTTACCAAACAGGACGTCTCGTAAACCTACATCGATGTGTCTGGACCCAAATTGGTCACATTTGTACCCAATGACATAAATCCTCTTAATGATCTGGAACTTTAGATCAATCCACCATATAGTGGATAATTTTGAAGCAAACGCTTTGAAAATATGTCAGGGAATTAGATCCTGAGGAAGAAATAAGGAAAAAAAAAATTTCGGTACAGAGGAAGAGACAGTAAAATTTGTACAGAATTTATTGAACGATGTTAGGCTGGAAACGCGATTGTACGTTTTATGGTTTGTTTAATGATAAAATAAGGAGTGTATTCGATATGCTACACTTTATTTTGTAAATAACTTCTGCATGCATGTATGAAAATTGATGAAATTTTCAGTGAAGCTACCTAGTTATATATTGTTGACAAGTGCAAATTTTTGTGACGTTCTGCCAAGTGATTTTTGAGATATCTTCCAATACAGAAGGTCATTAATTTTTTTTTGTGCAGGATCACGAAAAAATCAGGAAATTCCTTGTGGGAGACCCAAAAACTGCTCGAAACAAACTATTCGACTAAAATTCAAAGTTTAAGGAGTCCTGAAGGATCTAGAAGTGTTCTTATCAATTTTAATAAGCGTAAATAAAAAATTTCGGCTGACTTAACCTAGCTGTTGCATAACTAACCATTGAAATAAGAATCTTGAACTCTAAAAATTCAAATTGTTGAAAATAGCCCCTAGATACGCAAAGTCTCACTCAATTGTAAATGCTCTCCCACTTCATTGTTCAATTTAATCAATGATCGTCATCATCAAATTGGGCGCTTCCCGCCAAAAGCTAGGGCAATAATTGTGCTAGAGTTAATCTTCACCAGCACTTGGTGCAATAAAGCTCGGACAAATATACTTATCGTCTTTCACTAAACGAAACCGCAATTTTGTTAGTGAAACTATCACCACGTTGTCACATAGTCGTTACCGTGATAGTAACTAAGTTATTAAAGATCCTGTAAAGTCAATCGGATCCATTGACGTCCCTGCAGCTGCTAGTCCGGTTTGGCTACAAAACACGCCTGACTTCTTTTCTGCAAGAAGAAAAAGCTGCCTGCCGTAGAAATAAACGAAATATGGTGGTCTAATCGTGAGCAAAATGTTAGTACCGCAGGGAGATATTTTGAAAAATTAAGTAAATGACAGCAAAACGAATTTTATAGCGGGTTTCTGGCAGGTTTCCTGCAAGAAAATTTTTATTGACTAGTCTCGCTTGAATGTTTTTGAAATGAATAAAGAGAAAAGAAATGATAATTTTATGTGTTACAATTGAGGTAGCTGACGATCTGTGAGAGATGCTAATCAGTCAGTGTTACATAACTATAGTCATAATGAATGGCTAAATATACAAAGAAGGTTGCCTCCAAATGCGACTTATTTCGCTGAATAATATCTCTATAGGGGAGTTGGGGGCATAATGGCCACCTTAAGGAAAACGCTTATTTAACCATAGAGAACAGCTGTAATATGTGAATTACATCATTGTTTCGTGTTCAGACACTCAAATAGTCTATTGCCTAATTGGATGAAACTTGAAAAAGTAGATAAAAACGTTTAAAAATGCATTTTAAAAATTTTTGCCGAAAGCTGAAAACCAGTCACGGTAGAGGCATAATGAGAAACCCCCCGAGGCAGTATGAGCACCATTAATGAAGGCATAATGAGCGTTTTCTTCCGGGGATTCTAGCAGCAAATTCGACCGATGATTCAACTGAGTAAGGCCGATGACATAGTGAGTGCGATGCGATGCGAATTGGCGGAAAATTTACGGACGCAGCCTATGCGAACTCGAGCGGCGGAACAAATTGACATCTGCTTCGCCGCGTTGAGTATGTCAAGTTTAAACGATTCACATACATTTCCATCAAATGTGGTTCACCGCATTGAATCGCATTCGAAGCATCGCATCGCATCGTATTTACTATGTCATCGGCCTAATAGAGCTACAGCTTGACTTGTATCGTCTGACGATTTGGCCTATTGGTAAGATGACGGAGAGGTAATCAGTAGGTTCGGGTTCGATTCCTGGTCGAGTTAATTTTGTTTTCATTTATCATTCATGATCATGATTGCACTAAACGGTGAGGCGTAGATTCATCAAACAAAGCAATAACAAAATAATCTAGGTCTGTTTGTAGAATTCAAAGAATTAACACATGCTCATACATTATGATTCTGATGTTTTGTTTGACGGATGATGCTTTGATGCTCTTAGCTGTATAATGTAACAATAAAAAAAATCAATCATGAATGGTATGTGCAAAAAAAAATCCCCTTGAACAGGAATCGAACTCGAGTCTACTGATTACCTCTCCGACACCTTACCAATAGGCAAAATCGACAGACGAAACAAGCCAAGCTGTAGTTCTATTATTCAGTTAACTTCATCGAGTTGTTTTCGCTGCTAGATTCCCCGGCAGAAAATGCTCATTATGCCTTCATTGATAGTGCTCTGTTCGCCTCTAGTGAACAAATTAAAGTAAAAAAGCGTTTTAAAATTGATTAAATTGAAAAATCAAAAATTTTATGATGTTGAAAATTGAGAAACAATGTGTAGATCATGTTGCAGTGCGTACATTTCGGATCAAGATGATTTAAAAGTCATAAAAGCTTATTTGGTGGTGCTCAAAAATTATAATATTTTCGTCACTTGAGAACCTAGCTGGTTATTATTTAGGGGAGATGAGGGCATAATGGGCACCTTAAGGAAAATGCTTATTTAACCATAGAGAACAGCTGTAATATGTGAATTACATCATTGTTTCGTGTTCCGACACTCAAATAGTCTATTGTCTAATTGGATGAAACTTGAAAAAGTAGATAAAAACGTTTAAAGATGCGTTTTAAAAAAATTTGCCGAAAGCTGAAAACCAGTCACTGTAGAGGCATAATGAGAAACCCCCCGAGGCAGTATGAGCACCATTAATGAAGGCATAATGAGCATTTTCTGCCGGGGAATCTAGCAGCGAATTCGACTCGATGAAGTCAATTGAGTAATAGAGCTACAGCTCAACTTGTATCGTCTGACGATTTGGCCTATTGCTAAGATTCCGGAGAGATAATCAGTAGGCTCGAGTTCGATTCCTGGTGGAGGTGATTTTTTTTTTCTTCATTTATCATTATGATCATGATTGCACTAAACGGTGAGGCGTAGATTCATCAAACAAAGCAAAAACAAAATAATCTAGGTCTGTTTGTAGAATTCAAAGAATTAACAAATGTTCATACATTATGTTTCTGGTGTTTTGTTTGACGGATGATGCTTTGATGCTATTAGCCGTATAATGTAACAATAAAAAAAATCAATCATGAATGGTATGTGCAAAAAAAATCCCCTCGAACAGGAATCGAACTCGAGTCTACTGATTACCTCTCCGACATCGAACCAATAGGCCAAATCGTCAGACGATACAATTAAGCTGTAGCTCTATTATTCAGTTGACTTCATCGAGTTGAATTCGCTGCTAGATTCTCCGGCAGAAAATGCTCAATATGCCTTCATTGAAAGTGCTCTGTTCGCCTCTAGTGAACAAATTAAAGTAAAAACGCGTTTTACAATTGATTTAAGTGCAAAATCAAAAATTTTATGATGCTGAAAATTTAGAAACAATATGTAGATCATGTTGCAGTGCGTACATTTCAGATCAAGATGATTTAAAGGTCATAAAAGCTCATTTGGTGGTGCTCAAAAATTATAATATTTTCGTCACTTGAGAACCTAGCTGATTATTATTTAATATTTCTGTAAATATGAAAAGGATATTTCTTTTTTGGTGAAAAATTAATACTATAGGTAGTACGAAACAAGTCCTCATGAAAATTTGTTTAAGAAAATACGTACTTATGTAGAAAAATGGACTTCTCATTATGCCTCGGGTGCTCGTTATGCCCTCATCTCCCCTAATATTTCTGTAAAGATGAAAAGGATATTTCTTTTTTGGTGAAAAATTAATACTATGGGTAGTACGAAACAAGTCCTTATGAAAATTTGTTTAAGAAAATACGTACTTATGTAGAAAAAAGGTCCTACACTATGTCCTACAAAGTTGATACTATAGTTTGCTGGGATCTGGAATGGTGCAATTACTCGAAAAAAGAGGTGGAGTGATTAAAAATTAAATACGTTGTTTTTCTGTCGAAGGAAGACAATCTGCTAAAATTGTCATAACTTCGACCAAATAAAAAAACTATTAATTTTTGATATTTTGAAAGTCAAGCTTCAGGAAACAGAAAACGGAATCAATCCTAGCTTCGATTTGAACAAGTGTGGTTCATAGTATGTATTATAGATGGCGCACGTTTATCCCAAAATTGAAGTCGAAAAACTTCTTCATTGGAGGCTTTTTCAAAAACCATTTGACAGAAAGTCACAAAAATTTGCTCATGTCAACATTACATAACTGGGTAGCTTCATTGAAAATTTCATCAATTTTCATGCATGCCTTCATTAAACAAAGTGCTGCATTTTATTAACGAAAACACTCCTTATGCCCAAATCATACAAACGCGTTATATTTCTCTATCTGAAAATTTTAAATTGATCGGAAAACTAAGATATTTTCTACAGCGTTTTTTGTGTGATGCATTTTAGTCGGGACAGGATTTAGTGTGACGTGTTCTGAAATCAAATTTTAGTAGAAAAAATAATGTTCGAAAATACGTCTAAAATACGTCGCATTGCGAAAGCTGTAAAATTAGACCCTGTTTATTTAGAGCATACTTAAGGTTACCAGAGTGTGCGGTTTTATTAGAGTTTTATCCGGGCAAATACAAAATTAAAAAATGTCCGGTCCATTGAATTTATTCAATTTGCCTTCAAATTTTGAAATAAAATATCTGGCCTGGATACGAGCTATAAACATTCTGGCAACCTTAAGCATACTTACCACTCAGGCCTTAGGTCTCGGGTCTCAGTACTCAAGTTTCGAGTCTCAAATCTCAAGCCTCAGGTCTCAAGCCTCAGGACTCATGACAAAGGTCTCAGGTCATAGGTTTCATGTCTCAGGTCTCATGTCTCTAGTCTCTAGTCTAGTCTCTAGTCTCTGATCTCAGGTTTCAAGTCCCAGGTTTAAGCCTCAGGCCTCAGGGCTCGCGTCTCAGGTCTCTGGTATCAGGTATTAGGTCTCAGGTCTCAGTTCTAAGGACTCAAATCTCAGGTCTTAGATCTCGAGTTTCAAGTTTCAGGTCTCAGGTCTCAAGTCTCTATTCTCAGGCCTCAAGTCACAGGTACCAGGTCTCAGCTCTCAGGTCTTAGGATTCAGGTCTCAGGTACCAAGTGTCAAGTTTAAAGTCTCAGGCCTCATGTCCCATGTCTAAGGTTCTATGTCTCAGGTCACATGCCTCATACCTCATGCCTCATTTCTCAAGTCCATTATTTCAGATCTCAGGTTTCATTCTCATTCTCATTCTCCAATCCTCAAACAAAACTAAGATTTTTCCATTTAGAAAAAAATGTTTTGCATTGACCAGATATTTTCTCCCAGATATCGTGTTGATTGCTTAAACCGCTTTCAAAACCATGCTTATTCCCTAAAACCTTGAAAAAAATTCGTGTTAAAGAACTGTAAAAAAACCGAGTAAATAAATTTCTTTGTATATATTCCTTTTTTTAAGAGCAGCTAACTTCTTAAATGAAAAATTAATACTGTTCAAATCACATAAAAGCGTCTCATGAAAATAAATAGATCAAATAAAACATTACATGCTTAAAATTAAAATTTAAAAATTCGCTTTCACGGTGTGGCTGGTTTTCAGCTTTAGACATAGGATATGAAAACGCATTTTTCGATGTTTTTCTACGATTTGAAGTTTCTGCCAGATAGGAAAAATCAGAAAACTCTGATACAACATACATATTATAGCGTATTTTATAAAGAGCCCATTGTGCCTTCTTTCCAAATCGTAAGAAGTTCAAACATGTTTAAAATAAGGTCACTATCATCCAATAACAAGATGTCTATGACAGATGTTCGATACACACACTTGTTTAAAAAAGATCAGAATACCAGAAAAAAACGTAAACCATTCGCTTGCAATTGAGGAAACGTTTAACAAATTGGATTAAAAAATCTTAAGTAGCACTGTCAACGGCTTAGATAAACAATGTGTTTCCACACAGCGCAGTGCTATGTGTCTGGTCACGCGCGCCAAACTGTCCATTATTGGCTGGCTTAGTTAATACATCTGGTTTTTACTAGAAGCTTACATCGAATTCCCTGCTCTCAAGTCAATTCCAGACATAAATACAATGTGAACCGATTTTTTTTATGATTGATTTAATCCTATTAGTCGTCGTCGTTGGTTTTATTGCTGACAAACAAGAGCGTCTCGTCTCGTGGTGGTGGAACGGTGCAAATAAAGATAAATATCGAGTAAAAAACGCACCCAACATCTGTTCAATCGATCAGCTGCCAATATTTTAAACGCCGACCGGATAGAGAGGAGAAAAAAAGCGACACTGGACAGGAGCCAACTGGTTCCGATTGCGATTGACATGTTATGGGTGTTGGATTGTGATCATTTAGTTGAATTTTTATTGTTGACCAGACAGACTATATAACCTTAAAATAGGAGGTGGTTGGTTATAAAAACGATTATGAATGACACATATGAATATTGTATTTATCAAACTACAATGTTGGAACACAAACAAGACAAATTTATGTATTGTATGTAGTAAAAGGAATTCCATCTGAAAACATAATTTGATAAATATAATTTCTACAAATAACTCGGTCTTGGCACCCGCTTTCCAATTTCTTGGGCATCCCACATTCGCTAGATCACGCTCCACTTGGTCTAACCATCGAGCTTGTTGCGCCCCTGCTTATCTGGGGCCTACTGGATTCGTAGCGAACATCTGTTTTGCAGAACAGTCGGCCGGGAATCTCGCAACATGTCCTACCCGGCGAATCCGTCCAGTCTTTGCAACCTTCTGAAGCTTGTGATTCATCATGCGCCTCCACACTCCGTTCTCCTGCACGCCGCCAAAGAGTGTTCTCAACACTTCTTGTCGCTCGAATACTCCGAGTGTGCGCGTTCTCTTCGAGCAATATCCACTTCACGTTCCCGAATTGGGCAACCGGCATATGAGTGTCATGTCATGTCATGTCATGACTCATGTATAGGAACAGGTTACACTTCGTGGGAGAGCTAAGTTTTCTCGACCGCTGTTGCTCATGGAGTCCATAGTAGGCACGACTTCTGTTGATCATTCGCTGCTGGATCTCACATGGTGTCATTGTCTGCTGTCACCAGTGAGCCGAGAAAGACTTAGTCTTCGACTATCTCCAGCTTGTCGCCGTCGATTGTGACTTTGTTAGTACTGCACAAGCAGACTTGATCGGTCTTGGATCTGCTAGCCTGCATATATGTACTTCGCCTTGAACGTATATTCACCATCCGAATTTATCCTGCTTCGCGTTTCAGTTTGCAATAGATTTCCTCCCCGCCGCAGATGATCGGCCCACTATGTCAGTGTCGTCGGCAAAGCAGAGACGTTGACTGGCTCTGTTGAAAATCGTGCTCGTGAACATCATGCAAGAAATACTGGGTTCAATCCATCTTAGTCATGATCAGCTTCCCGGAAAGCCGTTCTCATGACAAATTATGATTCAAAAATCGCCTTATTCTAAAGCTAGCGGACACAAAAAAGTGGCTTTCTTCGTGAAAATTTCGTACCATGGATCCACTTTTGGGCCGTTTTTGTAAACAAAATGAATTTCGTTTTGGTTTTCGGTTCATTTCTTTTTAACAAAACGAAATCCTCATGATTGGAACCTTCATTTTCTCTATCAAAACATGGTTCCTTGATTCCTGACAATCTTTCCCAAGCTTCTCTGTCTAACGGGCGAATACATCTCAATGATTTACTGTTCTATAATTGCCAGGATCAATTTCAGATGCAAAAAATATAAATTCTGCTGGAATCTACCCTAATCTAATCTAATTTTGTAAAACAATCTGTATGATGGTTCGGTAGTTACTTTCATTTTCCACTTTTTTAAATTCTCGAAAAAATAAGGATTTTTTTCCGAAAAAATAACGATTTTTTTTTTAGAAGTTCTTAGCTAATTCACAGCAGGCCCGTGCGAAGGACCCATCCATGAGAGAAAGTGAGGGGAGAGGGGGTGTTTCGAAACTCAAATGTAGCTAGAAATAATTACAATATCAAAAATGAACATTGAAGTAGGAAACTGACTTCTTAACCCATTTTCTTCCTTATAACCGAAGAAATTAAAAGTTTTACTGAAACTGTTGAAAACAAATCAGAACCTAAGATTCAAGTCAATATTATTTACGGTAAGTTATTACTAATTTATTCAAAACGATGATCCTTATTCTAAGCTAGAAATTCTAAGTCAATATATTTCCTTAAAACGCCAAGAAACTAAAACGAATTATCATGGCCGTAAAAACGGGGGGGTTTTGGGGGTTAAACCACCCCCCCCCCCTCATGAGGATCCAAAAAAGCAAGCGAGGAATTCTACTCTTCATTTAAAATCTTAAACAAATTATGATAATAGAGTGAGGTTAATCAAGAGTAACGGTCTAAACTAAAAACTAATGCAAAAACTATTTAAAATAAAATTAAACCCATTTCGATGGTTCTGATTCCATAATTCCCATAGCCAAAAATGTATTCCTATATTCGTATTTCGGATTCGGTATCCAATTCAGAATTCTTGATTTTCAGTTCGAATATTCATAAGAAATTAGAAATGAAAAGCTGCTTTGGAAACCTGGTTCAAATTTGGTTTTGCAATTTATTTAAAACTAGCTGATTTTACCCGGCCTTCCTCGGGTTCACAAAAGGTATTAATCAAAATGAGTCGTTTGATTTTTCGAAATGTTGGAAGCTTTATATTCATCATTTTATGAAATTGGGCCCATGTTTGGCCACGTAAGTTTTGTAAGACTTTTTAAAGTTTTTATTGAGATTATTCACTGTGTTTATCGAGTTCATTTTTTAGAAGAAGCTTATGGTTTTAAGGATTATGAATTGAATTTCAAAATAATTTCCTTCATCTCTGTCACAAAAAACTTTAATCTCTTTTGGAGACTATCCCACTTTTCAAGATGGATGATCTCCCTGTATAATGGTATATTTAAGTTTTATTTAATTAAAAATTTCTAAAAACACTTCCGAACCTTTTTGAACCATGTTTAAGACTCATTTGGCATGTTTTCAATTGTATGTGTGCTTTTTTCGCTTTTTTAATTAAACACTGTTTTTCTTAAATGTTGAAAGTTGCACTAAAAGTTTCTTGGAGTTATCGAAAAGAAATCATCTCTGAACCGAAATAACCATTTAAATGTTATGGAAATGGTCTTATTTGAGTTCCATTAATTATTTTGAAGAGTGATCAATGTTAAAATTCTTTGAAATCATTTGTTTTAACTCGCAGTACCAATCGGTTTTTTTTTTTCAAAATTGGATGGTAGAATTGAACACATTGATGACCAAAAATAATTCAAAAAGTATAAGTAAATTGGCCAATGAAATAGAATTGTATAAAACTATAAACCTCAGATTGTATTATCTAATCAATTTTCTAATCCCCCATTTAGATTCACCGGCGGCTATCAAAGCGTTGAAATTGCAGCCTTCAACATATAACTCTGAATCTAATGATTTTTTCTTTCTCTATAAGGAATCCTAAAAATTTAAAAATGGTTGGTTAAAAGCTGGAGTTTATGAAAATCGGTTCATTAGTTTTTCAGCATTCAGTTCAAATAGTTATTAGCTGAAGAAGCCATTTCACTGTTGACTGTTCAGTTCACTGTATATCCTTGTAAACTCTCAAAGCGCCCCAGCGGGGCGGTAGGCAGCACATTGAAAATCACTACAATTTTAGTCAATATATTCTTTACAGGATAGTTGTATTTTTCAATACAAAATGTAGGCTCATTATTGCATCCAAATATCTCGTACCGGTACCACGTATTTGGAACAGTAGAAGGAAAAAACACCCTCCAAAATTTTACCTTTCAAATCTTTGCTGCTCAGCAAGCTTTGATTTGCTTTCCAGTCCACGTGAACTCTGATGGTCGTTTCTAATGCCCGGCCTATGGTGATGGTGAAAACAACCCCGCCAAAGGGAAAAAATTGTTTCTGAAAAATGGGTGCCATGACTTTTGGTTTGTGGGAAAAAAACGAAAGTTCTATGGAAGGGTCCCTATTCTCAGGTGGGAGGGGCTCGAAACTATTACTAAAACCTCCCCATGGTTCAAACACATAACTGTACCAAATTTCAGGCTGATCGGTTAAGCGGTGTGGATTTGTATAAGGTGCATACAAACATATATTGTCCAACTCATCTTTATATATTAGATTTGAATGTTTTTCGACATCATATGCCTTTTAAAATATTTTGATAATAGTTTTCCGAATATGAAAAAGAGAAATTTTGTTTTATATTCAAAATTAAAGTTCTCAAACTTGGTTCTTGCACAAAGTTCAAGCATTCAAAGCTACGAAATGGCAATCCAAAATTAAAAACTGAGATTCAGATCATTGAAAACGAATATTTTAATTCTGATTCACAATACAAATTACAAGTAAATAATTTAAATCGTGAACTTAGATTAAACCTGAATTACAAAATTTAATTAAAAGATTCATAGAAGGGGGCTCTAAAACGCGGCTCATAAAATTCTGATCTGGAATAAGATTCGGAAATCGCCTTTTTTGTACATTCCACAAATCGTATGGAAATTCGGATACAGATTCGAAGTGTTATTTTAGAATTCAGGTTCATAATTCAGATTCAGAATACAGATTCAAAATTTTGAAAAAGATTCAGCATGTAAATAAATTTTGATGAGAAATTTAAAAGATCATGAACTTAATACATTGCGGACAGTGCCAACAGTGTGCAACACTTTGAAGTATAACTCGAATGAACTGAATGGTATTGTTAAACTTTATTCGACAAAATTGAACACAACATTTGCCGTTATTTAAAAATGCTAAATTTGTAATAATCAGATTTTGAGATATAGAATGCCGAATTTCGGTGTTTTTCGTAATAGATTTCTTCACGATCCTTAATGTTTTCGTTTGTAAAAAAAAATTCAGCTTAAAATCACAATTGAAAGGTAGAATTATACGGATACGCTGGGCGGGACATGTTGCGAGAATACCGGACGACTGTCCTGCAAAACAGGTGTTCGCTACGAATCCGGTAGGAACAAGACGAGCGAGGCGGCAACGAGCGAGATGATTAGACCAAGTGGAGCGTGATCTGGCGAACGTGGGGTGCCCGAAAAATTGGAGAACGGTTGCCATGGACCGAGTGAATTTTAGGAATTATGTTCGTCAAGTTTTGTCGTGAGACGGAATACTATGTAAATAAAAATAAAAAAAAAAGAAAGATAGAATTTGAGTTTTTTGTTTTATCCAAAAACTCAAATTTTATTTAAAAAATCATCCACAGGATTTTCACTATGGAATTGAATCTTTATAAAAAATATTTGCTGTTAACGAATCATCCTCACCTAAAAACATCTGCATTAAATTTTATATTTTACTGGTGTATTTTTAAGCATTGTTTACACATTAAGGACATCAAAATTCGGCATTTTATGTTTCAGAAACCAGTAGAGAAAATTCAGCTAATTTAATATATTTTAGTAACGGGAAGTAGATATTGTGTTGAATTTTGTAGAAGAAGGTTTCATTATAAGAATCATAACATTTGAATTGGGAGTGTGAAAACGTATCGTTGAACCTTCGAAAAATAAAGCAAACAAAAAATTTTGTTTATAATCATGCATAATAGTGGCAAGTGCAAAAACGAGATATCTCGTATTTGGTCCGCAATGTGTTAATGTTTCAGTTTTTCAAAAAGAAATATCATACTAAATTCATTAATTTGGTTCAAGTTTGCATCTAGCAAATTTGATTCAAAAATCTGATGATTTTTATCACTAAATTTTTCTGAAAATTTGATTTATTGGCATTAAAGGTCTTTGAATTTGAAAAATAGTTTGGAAGATAAGGGTTGTTTGATTTGAGTATAGCATAATTTATTTTTGAATGGAAGGCTCTCCTAAAAAAGCTTATTTTATGCTCAAATCACCTAAGTTTGATTTACCAGACTCTCAAAAAAATTTAAAGATGTTATCCATCAATGAAAGCGGATTAAGCTCACCTTTGGAATCAACTTTTGGAAGGTAAAATTCAAAACGAAAACTTTTCATGTAAAAGTACATAAAAATGATTAATCATATACTTACAAACATATTTTTTTTGTCGTGAATTGTTGAGCAAAAAATCATAGGTAAAAATCAGTCACCAAAAAACCAGGAATTTAGTTTTTTTTTTATTTAAAATGTAGTTTTATAGGCTTTTAAGAAGATAATGTTTTCAGAACACATACATTCAGCATTGAAAAACAATGACCAGCTTATTAAAATTTGTTATAAAGAATATTTTTTAAAATTCGCTAAATTTATTTAAAAGTAAAAAGAAAATATTTGGTTAATTAATTTATAAAAAATTAACTTCAATTAATTCTATCGTCTAATCGATGTTCTTATAAGTTTACTAGCTAACCCGGTGTGCTTTGCTACACCTTTCAAAATCGAATGATATTTTCAGAACTTATTCAAATTTTTATTGTTCTGTTGGCATTATTTTAAATCAAATTATAACATAATTCATAAGCAACCGCTATAAAATGAAAGCTGCAGCTGGAGTTCAGATTGCAACACAAAATATACTTAAACTAAGCTTGCCAGATTGCCCGGTTTTATCCGGGTTTGCCCGGATATTTGATGCAAAATTTCGAGAAAGTCCGGTCCGACCCGGTTGCCCGGATATCGTGAAAAAAGTCCGGATATTGCCCGGATTTTTTCACAATTTTCACCAAAAAACCCTAAAAAAATCAAAGTTTTTGAGTAAGTTTCAGCAAAATCGATTAACGGTAAAGAAATTTTCAACGGTTGTTTCAAATAATTTCGCTGATTTACTTTTATAAACCTTTAAATATTTAAGTGTTCCAAAAAGTTTTTGGAAGTCTGCAATAACATTAATTAAATATTAATTTCATTTTTTTTGCATTTCTCTTTGCTTTTATGCATAATTAAACCTATATTTTGCCCGGTTTTTGCCCGGTTTTTGGATTTGAAAAATTAAAATCCATGCCCGGATTTTGCCAGGTTTTTTTGAAAAAATGCCCGGAATTGCTAGGCCTTGCTAACTTAAACTATTATTCTGAATCTTGATCTATAAATTTGTGTTAATGATCTGATAATTTTCATCTGTTTCTTTAAGCTTCGTCCTAAAAAAGGAGGGCCTCAAATTAATCGTACGCAAACAATCCAACTGATGAAAAATTGTTTTTTTGCTTGATATGTTCTGGATTTATGCTAAAAAACTGATAAAAGAGACCCCCCTCCTGCTAAAGCGTAAGGGTCTATAACAATCGTAGAAACATATCTCGTAACCAAGTACCTTTCCATGCCAAATTTGTTTCCATTTGATGGCTTCATTAGCATAAATTGAGAACTTATGCTAACAAAGTTGTATTGTGCTCACCTCTCTCCTCCTATGTATATGCTCACTGAAAGGAGGATGGTGTGTCAGATAACCATAGAATCATACCAAAATGATTTTCCATGTTAAGTTTTGTTCATTTCTCGGATTTTATATAAACAAAAAAAGTTAAATGAAAGCTTTCCTCTTCCCTTCCTTTATTTCCAATTCTGTCATCCCACAGCAAGAAACGAATTGTTTGACATAAACAAATATCTCGTATTGAAATACCATCTCATGCCAAATTTGGTTTTGTTTGCTTTGTAAATTCTTGAGTTATGCATAAACTTGAAAGGAAGTACCATCCCACTTTCGTTCTCCTCATTGCATGGAGGGGTGAGAACTTGATATTCATAAAAGTATTTTTTGTACTCGAATACTTTTTGATACCAAATTTTATTTCATTTGCTCTATTAATTCTCGAGTTATGCAAAAAAATTGTCTGGAAGCTCTCCTTTTCCCCTTTATATCTTTCCGCTGAAAAATGGTGGGGCTTCAATTAATAATAGAAACATTTCTCGTATCCAAATATCCTCACATGCCAAATATGGTTCAATTGGCTCGATCAGCTCTCCAGTTATACTGAAAATTGTAAGGGAGACCTCTTCTCCTCCTTTTAATCCACCATTTTGAAGGAGTGAGGGATACCGAATATTCATAGAAGCATTTCTCGTACTCAAATATCGTTCCATTCCAAAATTGGTTCCATTTGCTGTTGTAGTTCTTGAGTTCTGCAATAAAATTGTATGAAACTTCTCTCCCTCTTTCCTTTCTCTCCGCTGGAAGAAGGATGGGATCTCAAACAATCATTAGAACATGTCACGTTCCCAAATATCCGCCCATTCCAAATTTGGTTCCATTTGCTTGATTAGTTTTTAAGTTATGTAAAAAAATTAAAAAGAGATCCCCTCCCCCCTTTATATCTCCCTACTGGAGAGAGGGAGGGGCCTAAAATAATCATAGAAATATTTTTCTATATCCAAATACCTTCCCATGCCAAATTTGGTTCCATTTGCTTTATTAATTTTTGAGTCATGTAAAAAAATATGAAAGAGGCCGCCCTCTTTCAACTGCAAAGAGGGAGGGGTCTCAAATAAACATTGAAATATTTTTCGTATCAAAATACCTTCACATGCCAAATTTGGTTCCAATATCTCGATTAGTTTTCGAGTTATATGAAAAATTGTGAGGTAGCCCCCCTCCCCTCTTCCTATCACCCCACTGAGAGGAGGGAGGGGTACCTCATATTCATTGAAATATTCCCCGTTCCCAAATACCACCACATGCCAAATTTGATACCATTTGCGTGATTGGTTCTCGAGTTATGCAAAAAATTGGCTTTTGTTTGGGAGGCCCCTCCTCCCCTTCATGAGAGAGGGAGGGGTCCCAAACCATAATAGGAACCTTCCTTGGCCTCCAATACCCCCATCTGCTAAGTTTCACGTACATCGGTTCAGTAGTTTCTGAGTTTATAGGGAACAGACAGAAAGACGGACAGACAGACAGACAGAAATTCATTTTTATATATATATAGATAACATTCTTGAAAGGTTTTTTTTTTTTCAATCAAAACGTTATAGGGGAAAGGTTTCCTAAATGAGCCTATCGGGTTAAATGACCCTACGGCTGTTTGATGAAATGGCTGACTAGACAGCTTATCTGACTAATGCATTTTGAGGGTGATACACTTAGAACATAAGGCAAGAAAGAATTTTATTAATTTACAAATTCAAAAAAATTTAAAAAATCATACAAGGTTTTGATACATTTTGATGTAATATTTCGACTTTTAAAAATTATACATAAAGATGCATAAACAAAAACTAGGATGGTTTTTGTTACTTACTCAAATGAACTTTAGTAATTAAACATATTTTAGCTTGTGTATAGGTTTAATAATGATTACATAGTGGAATAATAGAGTGTTTTTGTATGCCCCCATCATGTTTGTAAAATGCCTCCATCCTAAAATAACAGGTTAAATAGAATAAATAAATGATTTTTATCATTGAACCTTCAAATCTAAGCTTTGAATAACATCTTAAGAGAGAATTGAAGATCTAAAAACAGATTTGATAAAGTTTTTCTCATGGATGAACTGCCTCCATAGTATGGCAACCCTAACTTTTGTTTTATTCCATAAAACTATAATATTTATAGATTTTTATAAAACTTCAGCTTGTCGTACGGAAATTATTACTTTCTAGCAGTTTCAATGAAATTATAAGGAAATATTGCCCGAAAAACAGAAATTTTGTTCAAAACACAAATAGGCGCATTTAGCCCGCACGATTTGAGGTTCGGCATTTTAGACAACACTTATAATAAAATCATTTTCTTGGAAACAGAAGAAAATTTTTACATAAAAATTACTCCAATGTATAGAAAACAGATGCCTGCACATGTTTATATAATTTTTGTACATATATTCGATGTGATATTTGATTAAATCAGTGTTCTGCTTAATAGGCGCATATAGCCCGCTCCTCCCCTACAATGATAAAACTTATTTTAAGAATTCACTTAAATTTACTTATTTAAATGATAATTAATGATTCAGCGTTCTGATGCCTATATTTAAATGATTGACTTGGTAGATATTGGCGTTTGGCCAAGGTTGCCTAAAAAAAATCTGCGTTATTGTCAAAATATATTTTCGAATTGTGTGTTTTTTGCTCAAAATTCCGTGACGATATTCTGCGATTTTCAGTTTAACTTTCTAACATAATAAGAAATGCAATACAATAAAAAATATTCGGAAATGTGTCCTAGGAATCCATTTTAATGTAGTTCTGCTTAGGCCGGAACAAATTTGAAATTCTTCTTTTTTTCACTCGGAGTTGGAACATCGCGAGAAGGGGACCCAAAAAAAAAAATGCCTAAAACTTATAAATTGGAATAAATTGCACGAAAGCTTGTATACAACAAAATTGCATACTATATAATTGCAAAAAACTTAGAAATCAAGTTATTTTTTATCGAAAAATTCAATGAAACCAAGAATATTAAAGGTGATAAAACTCTCATCTTCCACAATTTTTATTTTGCTCTTGCAATCTTTCGAATATTTGATAAGTTTTTCAAAATTTCAATAAAAAACTTCAAACTTAATTTATTCCTCCCTTCGAGATTTTTAGAAATTTCGAAGGGGTATGTGACAAAAAATTAAATTGATATTTGTTCCAACCTTATCATGGGCACTAGTCTTTGGAAAAGCATTTTTAAGTGAATGCATAGACTCCAACATGTAACTCCTAAAGCATTCCAAGCTGATGAATGTTATACTTGTTATCCTATTGATAAATTTTATTTCATTTGCGTAAGATTTGATCAATCTGACATATGATTTGAGTACCCGAGAAAAATTTCTCAAAATTCTGTGAAATCAGTGATTTTTCACAAAATCTATGATCTGTGACACAGATTCTGCGATGAAAATTTTAAAATTCTGTGAAATTACAGGTGTCTCTTTGGTTTCAGCAACCTTGCACTGAACTCGAATCTTTGTCAGGTTTTGTCTATCACCTCTCGTTTGAGTGATATGAAGCTTTTAAGTTTAAAAATTAATCAGTGATATCAATCATTGATAACTGATCTACAGGAAAAAAAAACCGATTCTAAATTTGTTATTATACTTTATTCAATCCAGGAACAATTTGGTTCTGTGTGTCATGATGGGTGTGTCAAAATAAAAGCATTGTTCAATTGCAAATCGAGATTGACAATTGGCTGATTTCAATTCATGTAGTGTCCTAGAATGCCGGAGGCGAGCCAATTTACTGATATGTTTGTTAGCCTTATTTTCAACCACATTTTGAGTATTGAAGCTGCATATAAGAGAAACGACGTCTTATCCCTCTTTGAATAAAATATGTGGCAACATCGCCGAAAGCTTGGACAAAAAATCTTAAGCACTATTTTCTGGCTCAATGTTCAAGCTCTAAAGTGAACGCTCAGTTAGTCCAACAAACGGTATGAATGACTTGTATTTAGTTAACAATCAGATAGTTTTCTAATTAGGAACAAGTTCACCAAAGCAGTGAAAAAAAATTGCATCTAATCATAAATTCATCCATCGAGCTTTAAATTTATCTGTTCGAACTACAAAAATAATCACAATACTCTCTTTGATTGAGTTTTAAGTTGGAAAGCTAAAAGCACAACAAAAGCTGGGATTGATTGGAATCGATTTTGACAGTTCTTTTGTATCGATTGGAATTTTGTGATTCAGATTTCGCTTCTCTTACAAGTAGGTTCACTATTTTTGAAATCCAGTAATTTCACATTACTACGGTAAATTCTGTTCTAGAACTGAAAAATTTACATTTGAAAAAATTGTAGACGGCTATTAATCAATGTAATTTTGAAAGGAGCCCGCGCCAGAATGATTTGAAATTTATTTTTAACCTTTGGTTCAAAAGGTTGCCCACCCCTGCTTTAGAGGGTAGGGTTAGTTGCCCTACTTTGGACCCTTTAAGCGATGGTTTTTAAAAAATCATGCATTTCTCATAAATGGGCGTGAGGTTTGTATTTTTTAGGAAGTTTATTTATAGTTCATGATCTCATCTGTAAGCATCAATGAAAATTTTCAACATAGATTTCGCCGTTATTGATAGATTTGCAAAGAGATTGATGATCGAAATTTCCATCTTTGAACCTACTGTTCCTATTTTGGTATTAAACTGGTTCCTCATATTGGACCTAGATTGAAAATTCCTATAAAAAGTATGATTTTTCGAAAATAAATTAACAATTTCATTGAAAATGATATCATTGATCAAATATTATCGTAAAAAAGTATAACAGATTTTTAACGATTAAAAATACTTAAATTTATGTTATGAATATGTCAAACACTTTCATTTCATTCTCCTTTAAGTATATCAGCAGAGCATTATTTGAAATTTATTTGCTTTTACTTACTTGCTGTTAATTTGCGTAAAGCTGACAAAAATGTTGGAAATGTTCAATATTGGTTCTCAATTTTGCCCCAATAATAAAAACTCGCCTTTTGTTGATTTGTGAGTATAGAAACAAAGTTTTGGTAATGTAAGGTCTAAAACTGGAACATTAAAGTTATAAGTCTCCTACTTCTGGACCCTTAACAAATTTTCCGGGTTTTCCAATGATTTTTATTTATTTTAGGAAAAATAGGTAGTATGGTTCATATTCTTAACAGTGAAAGTTATTTCCCTTTTAACTTTGATTTGGACAGTAAAACAAAGTGAATTTTCCTTATTGACTCTGATTTCTCAAACCACGCCCCACTATGTGAGCTGTCTGAATTACCACTGGTCAGAAGGAACATTTTCAAATACGTTGAAAATTTTATCAGAAAGACTTTTTATGGCAAAAAGCGATATGGTAGGATTCAGGAAGAATAAGAGTTCATTGTGTGCTTAGTAGTATCTTTATACTATGCTAGCAATATGAATTATTTAAAATTTTCGGCATTTTAGGACTAAAGTAGGCTCTAGGTCCAAAGTAGGAGCACTCACCCTATATCAAAACGAAAGTTTTTCGTCGCTGTTAAAAGTTTGCGGCATCACAGTTCTCGGCTCTCCACAGCTAATGTTTAATGAGCTGCGATAGCTTTGGGTTCTTCGGGCTGGCGGCTGCATCGGAATATTTGTGAGAGAGTCTGCGCTCGTGGGTGTATGTTGGTGTGTAATTTGAATGCCCTTTGCTCCTGCTGCTGTTTGTAGCCTAGCGACCAGCTGCTTTCCGTCATCCAATTTTGCAGCTTCGTCGAAAATCGCATTGCCTACCAGGCTCCATTCTTGCCACCGGATATGCCTTTCTGGAAGTGCAAATGAGCTTGCCGACCGAAATTTGCTTTTGGTGATGGGAAAAGTTTAACAGTGAGTAACACAATACTGTTCTGTTCCGGTTTTGTTGAAGTTTTGTTCCGTTGTATAGCAAGAATCAGTTAATGTTTGCTAAAAATTAAACAGGAAATATCAGGAAATGTCTAAAAATGCAATAGATTTTTTAGTTTTTCTATTGGAAGAGTTAAGGATGATTAAAAAGAATAGAAATATTTAAAAAAGAGGCAAATAACTAAGCTTCTACTTTCTACTTCGGTTTGTCCGATAAAAGTAGATCCCGAAGCGTATTATCCTCACCAATTACGAGTTAATGAGTTGGAAAATTATTTCACACATAGCCGTTAATTGAAAACTCCTTTCCGATAATCTCGAAATCAGCTTTGACCCGGTCGGTCGTTTTCGAGAACAATTACCGAATGCTAGAGAAACCCTCGGAACTTACCTGAAGCGATGCCAAGATTTTTTTTCCCATTCTCATTCTCCTTTCTCAGCTAAAAATGGTGTTCGATTAATATTCATGACCGGTCGTTCTACCTCTCGCCAAAAGTTTGCTCTCTAATCGCAGCACCATCAGGACGGATAATTTCACTTCTCCCCCAAGCTTCTTCGACGCTTTAGATTCCTTTCTTGGGGTAGTTCTTAGGTTGGCAGAAAAAGCCTCCAGCAACTATAGCTTATTTCCAATTAATTTGGACAAGCACAGCTACACCAAATCGAGCCCAGCAGCATCTCGTAAGAAACGGTGTTAAAAGTTAACACACCCAACCAAAGGCTGACGTTCTCTAATATACCCATAGTCGTCGAACCTTGAAGTCATGTTTCGCAAATTCTGGAAGCTAATCCGACAGGCAACCAAAGTAGAGTCACGGCTGTGTAGGAGTATTTAGTATGAGTGATCTACCCCTTGGCGCAGCTATTACCACACCAATAGTCATTATCGTAACAATTGATGACTTACAACAACACAAGAACGAAGAACATCATTACCGGGGTCGGTTGTTGGCTTTCCGTTTGGGTCCCGTATATGCATGGGCCGCCCTTCATTTCCGCTGTTTGATTCCGTTTATCACGTCTTATTTGCAATAAGCTGTTGTGATAAAAATAATGAAAACGACTCTCACATTTATGCTATTGAAATCCTAGCGGATTTTTGTGAGGTATCAGAACTTTGTTTATAAACAAACTTTTTCGGATGAATCGGATAAAGATAATTATTAATGTTTTAGATCTATAAAAAATTTACTCATAAAAATGGAAATAAACTTTCCAGTATAATATTATTCTATTTTCTGAATCCCTCATTTCGTAACATGTTTTTTCTTCAAAATGTATTGTTGTAATTGAAAATAATGTGTCCATTCAGAAAGATCTCAAAAAACTGCTCGTTAACGTTCCTCTGCAGGTGGCAAACTACGTGTTCTTCATACGAGGGTTACCTCATTTCTCATTCCCAACCAGGTTTTTTGTCCTACACAGCGTTCTAAAAATATTTTTATATTTGTAGTCATTATCCATTAACTAAAAAGTATCTTATCTGTTACATCCTTTTTGTTTAACATGTTGGTGTTCAGCCAGTTGGTTAACTCTCAAATTTTATTTCAAAGTTAACGACATCCTTCAATTTTTGCTTTGGATACAACATGTTGGTTCATGGTACACCTCGTATACCCTCAACGCCTCTGAATCTACTAGAGTTTCTGACCTAAATTCCATCCAGAGCTCCTCAGTGGGAGGTCATATTCACGTTTATGTGTCCCATCCCAAGCAACCAAAAGTCTCGTTTAAAAGGTCAAACACAGCTTAATCAGCATTATCAATGTGCTGCAGTTCGTTTTATTCAGCCCAAAATTTAAGTTCTTATTGAAACTTTGAAGTTCCATTACAGATTTGAACGGCCTTCTGTTCAGCTCACATGTCATCTTTTAATCAACAATACCAAAAAAAATCTATTCTCTCCTTTCTTACTTGGGTCACCACAAGCCCATGTGGTGCTGCCGGTTTCTCGGCATCCATCTTAGTTCCTCCCATCACCTCAATTCATCTGACTTAAAAAAAAAAATTGTCCTGATACAAGATTTGAACCGCGACCCTTCGAGATGATAGCCAAACATGCTGCCACGAGGTCACGCCTAGATGTTGCCTTATCAGCAGCTAAAACTCGAAGTGGTAATAAGCTTCCCTAGAATACTTACAAGGGCAGCCTTTTTGAAACTTGAAGTCCAAGGAAGGCTATTTCAGAACCAATTTGTAACTTTTATACGGAATGGAAGTGATTAACATGTCACAAAAAGGCTATTTAAAGAACTTTCTGGAACTTGAAGTCCACGGAAGGCTATTTGAGACCTTATTTGTAACTTAAATACATAAGGGATGCGATTGACATGTCACAAAAAGGCTATTTAAGGAACTTTTTGGAACTTCAAGTCCAAGGAAGGCTATTTGAGACCCAATTTGTAACTTTATACTGAATGTAAGTGATTGGCATGTCACAAAAAAGCTATTTAAGGAACTTTCTGGAACTTCAAGTCCATGGAAGGCTATCTGAGGCCCTATTAATAACTTTAACACTGAGTGATACGATTGACGTGTCACAAAAAGACTATTTGAGGAACATTTCGTAACTTTCATCCTCGCATTCGAGAAAATTCTGTATCAATCCCCTTTGGAACCTTTGTTTAGTGAAATTCGAACTTCGTAGGCACGCGTTTTAGTAGATGTTTGGGCAGACCATAGCGGATCAGGAAAAAAGAACAACTTGTTTCGGGAACGAATAATACTTAAAAGATATTTTATTTTGTTTTCCTTTTTAATTACAAGTTTTCCCACTTCAAATGTACATAAATTTCACAATAGAACGAACTGGCATCATTATGGCAACGGTGCAAAAACTGTTCAGATTGATATGTATATGAATTTTAATAAAGTCTTTAGAAACGTCGCTGGTTAACTAACAACAAAACACAAACTTCCGACAATCTAGTACTTCACTTTTCCTTGTAGGAAGTCGGAAGACCAGATTTCCGAAGTAAAATTTGGTTCTGGCGCTGTTATACATATACTATCCAGGCGGCATTTCTAACAGGGCGATCAAAACAGTTAAGATCGAACATACCGGCCAGCTGAAACAAATGTTTTAAAACCGGTAGCCCTAATATTGTTTTGGCTTATTTTGTCACCGGCTTAATCTTGTACTGCTAACTTTATTGCTAGATTCTTTACAAGAAAATCGTTGAAATTTGGTACACTTAAACTTGAACGAGGAAAGAAGCCATTGACTTAATAGGAACTGGAGGTCGGGACGGCGGCTAAATTCCGGAGACATTGGGACTTAGTGAAGTCTAGACCATCGATGCCTCCCGGATGATCGAAGCAGTTTCTGGCATTGGATCTGCGGGACAACTATTTTATCTGTGGGACAACCGTTTTGCGGGACAATATAACTGCGGGACTACTTACTGCGGGACATCATCTCTGCGGAACAACTGATCAGAAACTCTGCGAGACAACATCTCAGGGGGTCAACGTTTCTGTGGGTCAATTTGTTTACGGATCAACGGGTCTGCGGATCAGCGGCTCTGTGGGACGTTTCAAAGTTCAAATTTGGGTACTAGCGGTTGCCTTCTGTCGAGAACGGAGGTTACGGTGAACGTCTAGGATCACTTGGCAGGATCACTTTGTTTGGTCCAGGATGATACGTAGGAATAGCTTATAGCTTTAGCAGGAGATATCGACTTCTGGCGAAAGCTTTTTCCCATCCAGGTCACGGCACCAATGTTTGGGCAGACAATAGCGTATCAGAAAAAAACCACTTGTTTCGGGAACGAATGATACTTAAAAGATATTTTATTTTGTCTTCATTTTTGACTACAACTTTTCCCGCTTCAAATGTACATAAATTTCACAAAAGAATGAACTGGCATTATTATGGCAACGGTGGACAAACTGTTCAGATGGCTTTTATACATGAAGGCGGCATTCATAACAGGGTGACCAAAATAGTTAAGATTGAACAGTACATATGAGACTTTTGGTTGCTTGAGATTGCACCTCATGATCGAAGCCTCTTCCAGAAAATACTCAATTATGACTATTACTTTTAAAGGTTCAAAGCTTCCTGACTCATATTCCAATTTCTCCTCGTTATGATCCCAGATTAGGACTACTGCCCTTCGTGTGTCAATCGAGTATCGACATTCTTTACCCTAGGCATGACGACCACTTTACTCCGAGAGTATCCTCCAATAGTGGAATACTGCGTAGTGGAGGTCATGGGTGCGCCGCGCCGCGAACCGCCGTGGAGTATCTGAGTAGTGCCGCTTCCTACGGCGGAAACTTCGGGGATAAGACCATAAGCGGACCTCGTAAGAAGGGGGTAGCTTCTCGAGTCGGCGTAGGATGGCGTCACTGTCGGGAATCATCCGAGTCGTAGAATTCAAAGTCTCGTATGTGTGCCGTGACAGGCGTGAGTCCAGATCAAGCTGCTCTCAATCTGGCACACGGCGGGTAGAAAAAGCCGCGGGCCAAAAATCATAGGATTTCCAGTCAAAGGGATACAAGAAGACCGGACAACGGTTGGAGTAGGCTAACCCCATCGACGGGGAAGTAGAGTAGAGTGCGTCCAACCCCACGGTTTTAAACTACAAAGATAAGGCAGCTTCTTCTGCGTAGCAGATGCCATGGGCATTTGTGCATAGGATGCTCCACCTTCCAAGAGTATCTGAGCAGTGTGGTTCCCAACGACCGAAACTGAGGGGATAACACATGACCTCTGTTGCAGTGGAAATCGTTGGGAAAGGGTTATTGGAGAACACCCACAGGTAGGATGGCTCTCGACGCCGGGTGAGCCATTCGAGTCGGTATAGGATGGCAACTTCGTCTGGACCCAGCATGAAATAGTATCAGATATTTTACCGACTCAATTTCCTTCGGAGTTCGAAATTGAACAAGACAATTCTCAGAAACCAACAGCCACTGATTTTAATCAGGACGGAATCCCACTGTGTGTTAAAAGAATGTATGTATATATTTCTTAGCAAAATTGAATTTTTCAACTTAACAGCACATAAGCGCCAACAATTAAAAAGTTCATGAGCTGAAGTCGCTTAAAACCCGGACTTTCTTCCCAGAAGTGGGCTTCCGAAGAAGACTTAACAAAATGGGGTTGACGAAATGAGGGAAGTTTGTATAGGTACACGAACGTTGTCCCCGTGTAATAGCCGTAGTTTTCCGTATCATAAAAAGGCCAAACACAAAGCTTAAAAAGAATTTCACAAAGGTAGCTAAAATGCAACTTACCGGTAAAATCGTCCTTACACCTGCACAAAAGCTACCGTCAAAGAACTGCCCGGACTGGGGTGGCTGCTGGAATAATGATAATCGAGATCGTCGTAGATTCGAATCACTATTTGCGCGGCGCGTAATATTCGGTTCAAATGAACGGATGAAATTTTTTGAAGACATTATAAAGACCACCTTACAAAATTATTAAATTAACAGCTTACCCTAAATTACATCTTCCAAACTCAAATACTAGATGGCTAAGAGCCCCGTTTTCTTGTTTTTGGTTCCAAGAAAAGTCCAAAGTCCGACCAAGTCCGCGAAGTCGATAAGAGGAAGGGAAATGCAGCACATGTGATGATTTGTTTTACGGAGACCGGCTGTACGCCATACATCCACAAATCTCACCTTGGTAAGTGATGAACCACTTTATTAAAATCTGCGCTCCTTAGTTCTAAAGCTACTAAGCTTCCTTGGAAAACAGATGTGTTCTTCTCATAGTCATAATTGAAAGCAAAAAATACATGATATTTTAAATAAGCTGATATAGTTTTCGTTTTTAATTAATAAATACCTAAACTGTAATTTTATATGAGAATTGCTAGTCGTGATGTACAAATTTTGCGTTGAAAATTATTTCCCATTTTGAATTTTTATTTAAGCCTCCCGTGCCTGTCTAGTTATACCTGCTCTAGCAAAATTTTATGATCCAGCTAAATCTATATTATTAATATTTTCGGATTTAAAACCAAATTTCATCCCATTATAACTCATGAAAGACACATAAATGATATTTTTTTCCTTTATCTATTTTACGCTTTCCTTGTCGTTTCTATTAGTGTTTGCAAAGGATACGTTTTTGAGAAAAATTTACAATTGTTCAAAATGGACCATTGATTTTCAAATATTGCTTTTAACTAAACTCACTAAAATAATGAGGTATGCGAGAATTTTGAAACTTACTTTATTTTCAAAAAATTTGAATATGTACATAACAAAATATTTAAAAAAGAAAGGTAAGATTACAAATTTGGTCACAAGTCACAACAACCTGGAATATTCTTACCAAATTTGTATGTGTATATAATTTTAACTCTGTAAACCTTTATGGTTTCATCGGAAACCTGGGTACAAAATCACCTCGGCCATCCACAATAAATCCGACTTTATTTCACGATGCAATGACCAATTCTACAAGAACTTCAAATATTTGTAAGGCAGAAAGCCAGAAAACTAGAAAGTCAAAAAGTTATTATGTTAACAAGTTAACCATTTACAAAATCAGATAGTCGGGAAATCATAACACCGAACATAAAGGAAAATTAATGTGAAAAAATAAAAAAAAGTGACTGATATGTGTGAAGTGAAGTGAAGTGAAGTGAAGATATAGCACCTCGCGTAACTTTTGATCTCATCGATAGAACTTTTCTCAAACTTCAGACATGCTAGCTTTATACTTCAACAATCACTCTGCAAAATTGCAATAAAAAATGTAGCGTAGTTTCTGAGATATTGCAGTTTAAATGAGAAAAGTCCAAAAAGTCCGATTTTCGTAGAATTACTGTATCTCAGGACACACAAACTCCAGAAAGCTCAAATTTTGTGATAGAAAAGTGTGATAGTTGATCTATCTAACGCGAAAACTTTGATCAAAAATTATCATCAGAGTAAAAAGTTATGGAAGTTCAAAGTCGAAGTGACAGTGCGCGTGCTTCCAATTTCTATACAATTATGAACGGTACTGTATATGGAACGTAAAACAAAACAGCATCAACAAACAGCATAAGAATATAGCTACAAAAATGTTCTATTGGGAATCATCCTAGTTGTTGCGATGAGACCCGCGCGTGTGCTGTGAAAGGCGCGAGTCCAGGATAAGCTGCTCTTGATCAACACACGACGGGCATAAATGTGGAAAACCTCGAATCTTGGGAATAAGAGGTTGTTAGAGGAGAGGTTAAGCCTCGATTCTTCAGGAGGAGAGGTTTGTGTGATCAACCCCGGGTCTTTACGGTGAGAGATCTGATAAGATCAGGCTTTTAATTAACAAGAGGAGGGGAATAAGTGTTTACCTCCAGTCATTTTTAAAGGGGTAAGTTCTCGACGGCTAGAGGAAAGATCGGGTCTTGAGTCGTGCAGAGGAAAGGTTTATGTTGGAACTTTGAGCCATTGCGAGAAGATGTCAGTTTTCCAGTCGTTAGAAAGGAGTTCATACTTCGATTCGTAATGATGAGAAGTATTGCTGAAAGTGGTCTCATCTATGAGTATTGCCTTGAAGCGCACAAGCGCGAATAGACCTCTCGCTGTTAGAAGGTAGTTTGTTAAAAGTTAGAGGTGGGAACTAGGTCTGCGGACCCAGGTGGAGTTTAGGGAGTATGGTAACGGACTTATTTTGGACCGTGTACATATTTTGGAACACCTTGCAGCTTTTTTCCAATATTTTTCTAATAAATCACGTTAATTATGAAAATTTTCAACATACATAAATATATAGTTCAAGCCTCTTCTCATGGTTCAAATCATATCTAACATCTCATTTAAATAAGCTGATAAGGGGGAGAAAATGAAAAATAAAGTTTTGATTTTTCACAGTTGGGCCAAATCAAGCCCATTTCAGGAGGACGTGCCATTATTGGCGTCAACTCTCAAGAAGTTTCCTGCCTAGCAATGATGAGTTCAACAACTACAAACATGTTCACAGCTATAAGAAAACACTTGAAAACTAGTTTGCAAGCTCGGAGAACCAAAAAAACTTGTTTTAATAGCAATTTGACCCATGTCGAAAATAAGTCCTACTTTATGCCTTAGGGACTTATTTTGGACCACCCAACATAACCTGGGTATTAAAATTGCTTTTAAATGTTCATGAGCGTCAAAAGACATTGTACTACGGTATGAAATAATTATGCATACTATTACAATCACCTATTATAAATCAAATTTAGGAATTTTGGCATTATTTCATTTAATTAACTCGCTGAAGCAAAAACTTTCCTTTAGATGGGGTTTACTTCAATCGGCATAAACTAAGCCAATCAATGAATGTTTTAACTTACTTTTGGTGCACTACGGTTTATACCACGTTAATCTAATAATCCACATTGATGGCAACTGTTTGATAAGCTGTTGTCAAAAGCTACAGCTTGAAGAAGCCTCAATATATGAAAAAATACTGGACATGCACCAATTTTTCATTTAGTCCTTTATTATTATGCTTTATGAAAAATTATTGACAGTTTGGTCTAAAAGTTACAACCATTGAAGGTTGTTTTTTGCTAAAAAAATATACTTGGTTAGGTAGAAAAGCCCCGACTAATGGATGGGTTTGAAAAAAAAAAATGACATCAAATCGGCGAATATGCAACGAGTTTAATTTTTGTAGTAGTTGAAATATCTCAGTTTTAACAACAATTTTAACAAAAAATATATTCAACTATAGCTATATATGTTTCAAAACTTGGGAATAAATTGATAAAATGTGAAAAATTACTCGCCAAAAATGTAATAAAAATATAGTTTTTATGCAATTCTAAAAACTGTTCAAAAATTTACTCCAACGATAACGATAAAAATTTACTCCAACGATTATTTCCTAGGACAAAAGTTTTTTTAAAGATAAAACTGAATTTTTGTAATTTTTTCAGAAAACATAATTCTGGCATATTTTTTTCTTTTTGAATCTATGTTTTTACAGAACTGAAGGCAAACCAAATCCACTAAGGTTTTGGAAGTCATAATGCATCAATAAATGTCGCGGAGTAGATGACGCCAGAAAAATTCGTTGAGATTGCAATGTGCTGTCGGAATTTTCAAAACATCTTATGAACACTGTATAACGGACGGTTTTTCTGTTTTTACTCTATTCTAATCAAACATACAAAACTTGGCTACTCTAATAAGAAAAGACAAATTTAACTGAATTATTTGCATTGAGCATCAGTCGCTGTCATAAATATAGCAAAATTTATAAAAAAAGACTTATTTAGTTTAAGGGTGGTCCAAAATAGGTCCAGAGGGTGGTCCAAAATAAAAACCTGGTGGTTCAAAATACCGACCAGAATAATAATCGAAGAAACGCGTTTTTAAGCTTGAATCTTGTTATATTGCAAAAAAACGACGATATGTTTCAATAGAAAAAGCCTTGATCTTCATAATGGACGGATAATGCAGTCAAAAATTGTAGAATGTACTATTTTATTTCAGAATATAGTTTAGCCACTTCCCAAAGCGGTCCAAAATAGGTCCGTTACCCTACGAGTTAAAGCTTTCCAAGTCGCCGAGCACTACATTCAGCTATTCAATTCCGAATCTGCGCTCGATATAGCACGGTTGAACTCCAAAAATAACAGAGCTTAAGTTGATAATAAGCATCATTTTGGTTATTGTGGTGAGTTAGACACGAATTCTTGAGGCGCACTGAATTATAAAGTTCCTCTTTAGAGGAGAAGTCCTCGTTTGATCAGATTGATTTATGTGAGGAGATTAACCACCAACTACTTGTTGTACGTAATGTTCCATAAGATCACATGTAATGTCATTCAATTCTCGTTGGCCATACACTGTAGCTGACGATTATAAAAAAAAGCTTCCTACCAGTCTTCCAAAATCCTCATACGGATGAGTAACGAGACAATTTCTGACCAACTGATCACGCTGTTGAAGGGACTCTTCATGACAATCATGACTTCTCGATCTTCTTTGCTGTGATATAACGGTTCGGGTTTCGGTGAGTTTATATAGGAGTCCGCCTTCGCCATTGGTATGATTTCGCTCCTGGATCACTCTTTCTGGCAACTAACCAGCTGTATCCAGCAGAAATATCATGCGCTCTGTGCTCCCGAACCTTGATTTCTAGCACCTTTCGATGAAACCGGTTATGTGGTTCTACGTTTGAGATCCAGTTGCCAGGCCACAAAGCGTTGACGATATGCCGCAGGCAGCGATTTACAAATACTTTCAATTTTCGCGTCGCTACCGCATATTTGACGTAAATTGAAAATAATGATTTTCGTTCGCAGAAAGATCTGGCGTGAGCGCCTGATGTTTTACAAACACAAATCGGGCTTTTCTGATACAGATCTCCATTTTTTTTCTTGGTACCACTGTCAGGCGTTTATCTGGCTACCAATTTGTTGCCCAGCTACCATGAAACTGGAGGGATTCCCTGTGTCGATCTCCATTAGATTTGGTCTTCCCGGCATTGACTTTGAGACCTGCTACCTTGAAGCTTTCGATAAGGTCGTCGAGTTTGCTCTGCCTGTCTTGTTGTCTTTAAGCGAGTAAAACAATGTCGTCTCCCAAGTCAAGTTCGTTTAGTTTCTCCATAGTTGAAGGATTCCACAGCAATCCTCGGTTCGGTGAACAGTCGACCATCCATTACGATGAGAAAAAGCAGCGATGATAAAATACATGCTTGTTTCACTCTATCAGTTACCGGGATTGGATTGGACAAGACACTGTCTTGCAAGGCCTTGTGCGAAAATGCCTCGTACTGTGCTTCGATGAGAAGGACAAGCTTCTCTGGGACTCTTCGTCATCTGAAAGTAGTTTCCGAGGTTCAGTCGAATGATTTTTCATGAACAACGAATACCAGCAAAAGTTGGAGTCCTGGAGTTATTTGATTTGTTCCAGTAGCCAGATCCAGTAATGTTGTGAGCCCATATATTATGAAAATCTTGATTTATTACGTTTATAACGATGTAAAACACTTATAAATGTATAACTACAGCGATGGTAGGAATATCTCAGGTAATTTCATGATAACTACTTTCAGCTGGACGTATGACTTGGAGCTTTCTTCAGTTGTAAAGACTCAAGCGAAGCCTAGCCGCCGAAATACGAACTGTCGACGAGAGTCTTGACTGGGACCAAGTAAAGACGCTGGCTCCGGATCGTCAACAGTGAAGGTCTTTTTCCACGGCCCGATGCGCCGGAGAATCGATGCGGAACCATAAGTAAATAAGTATAGTTCTATTTGCCCCTTATAGTGTTCGTAACATTCCACAAACTAAAATTTCAATTTCAGAAAAAAACCTCAAAAATCTACGTTTTTGTTCTGAAAGTTTTTGAGGCTATTTTTCTCTTCTCATCTGTACTCGCCCAGGAAATAATGTTTTCCCGCTTAACTTTCTGTACAAGAGACATCGTTAGGTTTTTGTAGGAATGGACAGGATCTGTTTTGTCTTCCAGAGGCATTCACCTGTCTTTGTCTTGTCTGTTAGATACTCGTTTTAATAGAAACATGATAAATTTTTTAAGAACGCTTGTGCATTAGAACTAATCCATCATGGATGGACATGGATAGTTGTTGGAATACTGCAGGAAAAACTAGTAAAAGTTCAATGACCCGACTGGAACCCCAAATTCATATTTTATTGTACTACAAGCATTGAATGAACTTCCAACAAAACATATTTTAATAAATAATAGAATGTCACAGGATAAGCATCCGCACGGCACTCAAACGGCATAAATGAAAATTTATTTCCCCACAATAAAATTCCATTTTTGACCAGCAATAAACAAAGTCCACCTTCGTTACCATGGAGACCGGGCGAGTAGCAAGAGCATTTGATCAGTCGATTGCTTTTCTAGGTTTCGCCAAATTCGTTCCGGGTGGACCCTCGAAGCTATCGAACGACTTGTCCGTAAACAAAAATTTTACAACCCTATCGCAATAAAAATAAACAATCAATGGCGTCGATTTTCGATTTTTAGATGAACCGCGCAAGTTTTTTTTAACAGGAAAAAAAACTCGAATGAGTTGAGAAGGTAGAGAAAAAAAACAACCTTTATTTCTCAATTCTAGTAAATCATCGCACCCATCTAGCGGCCAAACTCATCTAGGCCAGAGGTCGAGCGACGAATCTTGGCGAAACCTATCGATATTTTACTCCCTTTTCGGTTCTGTTCCGAACGAAGTAGGTAATTCCGTTGAGCGGGAGAGATTTCCCATGCAGTAGTTGGCCCAACGACGGCCAAAGCCCAGTCCTAGCCGAAATAATATGAACCCGGACAAAACAACACACCGGTGTTGAAGTTTATAACGATGTCGAAACTAATTAATTTTTCTTCGATTCCCTTTTTTTCACTCAACGTTTACGATTTGTCTAGTGATTTTATGACCATTGGGCCAGTAGATCAGCTAGCTGGCCGATTCTAGCCAAGAGTTCACCAGAAGTTGGACCGAGATTGAGGAGAGAACCAAACGACGTGTTAGCAAGACGAAGAGGAACGAACAGGAAGAAGAGAATGTGTCCAGCAATGCCAGAGCCCAGAGTAGGTATATCGCTTTGGGGCTGCTGCTGCCGTAAAGTGCCATTGGGTTTTGTAGTTTATTCTAGCGTTTTTATTGGAGTGTTGCGGCAAACCTCAAATAAAGCTTTTCGAGCTTTAGTTGGCAAAACAAAGGCTAGGGAAGAAAAGAGAAATGAGCAGACCAATTGAAATTTTATGTCCCTTCCCTGTTGGGCGCACTTCACTGAAGTCTACCTATTCATTGAAAACGTGAATAAGAGGTGTCCCTTTGCGATGATAAATGACAGCAACAACAACTACGATTGGGATGTGCAATAAAGTTCACCGGTTTATTTCAGGCGTTCATAAGTGACAGTTCTTTCTGGTGATCGTTATTATAATTATTTATGGGTTGATCGATTTAACTTAAATTGAAAAAGCACACGCAAATCATAACTGATTCGTCTTTTAACTTTGAGAAGGCTTCTACACAGAATGAAAATTGTAATCTTTTTGTATGTATCATTGTATTTAATTTGTAATTTATTACCTTTAACGTAGCCTGTCGATAATGCGAAAAAGTGTTAAGTAAGATTACATTACATTATCATCGCCGTACAAAACAGGAAAAACACCATAGCATCTTGACATTTACGAAGGAATTTAATGTATTTTGTTGTGGCTGCTCGTGTGATGTATGCTTCAATTCAAATTCGAGGAGGCACATGCTGAGTTCTTACGCAACGTATTTAAGTGAACAATTAAACAATTGCATGGAAATTTTATCCTTCGTCGTTATCTTCTTCGAGGGAAATGCAGCAAATAAATTGGTATTTGGGAAAAATTATTGAATATCAATTTACTTTGACCTTGTTTGGATAAAAAAAATATGTTTAAGATAAATAAATGACTAAACACCAAAAATTCGTGATTATCTTATTGGATTTAAAACCATAACAAAGAGGTGAGATCAGAAATGTTAACCTACAGTAATCAAAGCAGTTGTTGTAATGTTACAAGTATTTTACTAACTGTGTATTAGACAAGTTCACTTTTCGGCTTTTTCGCAGATCAAAGCCAGACTCATATGTGTTGTTACTTATGCATTTTTAAGTATTTCCGCCAAATTTGAGATCCATTGAACTAATCTCTGTCTGCGCAATGAGCTTTTGTGAATAAAGCACATTTTTCTAAAAAATTATAATTCTGAGAATTTCAGCAAACCTCTGTTAACATAAAACGACAATTTGAAAATGCATGGTGGTTTATTGTGTTAATATTTTTATGGATCTGTTTTAGATTATCGCCCAAAACAAACCGAAAAAATATTAAAAAATCATAAACTACCAACTCGTACAGAAATTTTACATGCAAGTTGAAGGTTTAAAATCTGCAGTAAGTCCGAAAAAAATATTTTTCACAAAATCTTTTTTTGTTAAAATTGCCCTTAAAATTTTTTTTCAGTTTGTTTTGAACGACAATCTAAAGGAATCCATAAAAAAAAACTTATAATCTCAACTACCATGCATCATAAAATTATCGTTTTATATAAACAGGGGCTTGCTAGAATTCTCATAAGAAAATTTTCAAGAAAAATGGACTTTTTCCACAAAAACTCACTGCGCGGAACACAGAATAGTTGAATTGATCTAAAAATTGGCAGAAATACTAAAAAAAATGCATGAGAATCAACCCATATGAGTCCGGCTTTGATCTGCGAAAAAAGCCGAAAAGTGAACTAGTCTGCTGTGTATACTCCTATAGATGTGCCGCTCTGCCTTTTTTCAAATGATTGATTTAGGGATTTCAAAGAACTTTTGAGATTGATCAAGACAACTTTGGCAGAAAAGGAATAGGCTTAATAGCGACACGTCATCCAAACATACGTGAAATCAGTGTCTATCCCTTTCGACAATTTTTGGTCGGTTTTGGACACCAAGGTTGACGAAGCAGACTTTACGAACAAAAAAGTGATTATTCACTTTTTTTTTTTGGAAAATCAATTCAAAATAGTAAGCGTAGTTTTAGTCAAAATCAGTTTTCGCATGGACAAAATGAAGTTCCCAAACTGTAGTTTCTCGACACGATATTTCAGAAACGGTTTAAGCTAGATACATGAAAGAGACATTTTTAAAATGAGAAATAATAAAGTTGCTTATTTTTTAATTTTTTAATTGGGTTATCAGATTCACCCTGCAAAAAAGGAAAACTAGCCGATTTGGGACAATTCATCAAAATATTTTAAATTGATTTTCTCAAGATAAACTGATTTGAAAATTGTGATAACAAGTGGGTAGGTTTTCGCGGAGCTTCAAATAAAGACTGTGAGGAACAGTAGTAATTTTAACATATCATTCCTTTAGGTATAGGTTGCTATTCAAGTGCCAGTCAAAATGGGGACAAATTTAGGAAAAGATACTAAAATTTTATGATTTAACAATTCGGAATAACAAAATATCGCTTTGAAAAGTGTACATCAAATTTGAAGGCTCTTAAGCATGGGTGGCCAAACCATGGCCGCGACGAAATTTTTGTGGCCCGCGAAGCTCAATTAGGAAAAGGCATGTTCTAAGAATTGAGCGGTTTTCTTGGTCTGCGTATATCATTTGGAAAATGTATCTGAATTTACTCTAACTGAATTCAAAAAAAAGATCTGAAAATCAATTTGAAGTGATATATTTAAGCCAAAGGAGTAAAAGTGTATAAAAATTAAATTCGAGAAAACACGCTTAAAATTGTTATGCACCATTTGCAATTTTCTTTGAAACGTAAAAGTGTGCGACTATAATTTTGAAAATCTAAAAAATTCAACAATCGTTTGGCATAATTTACTCAAAATCAATCATTTTTGCACTTATTCCCCTTAGGCTCTGCGGGCCTCAAATATTTTTACAAAAAAAGTTACCGTCCCTGTATAAAAAAAATACAATTACAATTTTTAAATTATCGAAAATAGTAGGGGAGAATGAGGATACTTAATCCCTGGGGATACTTGATTCCTTAGCTATATCTCGAAACTGGAATGTCTAACAAAGATCAAATATTCTAAAAAAATGTGCCAAAATGAGCAAAATAACAATGCTTGTAGTTTAAAAAATTTTAACAAAATAATTGTTTGAGTAATTGAACTTTGTTTAAAAAATTTCACAAAATGTAACTTGAAGATCTTTTTGCATCACTTGAAAATGTTCCTTACATGGGAAAATTATGAAGAAAATATTCGTTCCAATGTATCAATCGTTCGAGCGTAAAATGAACTTCATAATGCCATATTTTCAAAGCAATGGAAAACTCTCAACTTTTTTAGAAAAAGTTTTATAAAATGTTGATTATGGGTACAATTGATCCCTAGAGTTGGGTTACAATTGTTCCCCCTTCCAAACGGCATATTCTTCTTCTGAATTGATCGTTATGATTGCTGATTACGAAATTACTAATATTTATCCAAAAACTAATATTAATCCAACAATTGTCTGAAGAAAAGAGCAAAAATAATTAATTTTCTCTTGATTATAAAAAATAGTGCCTTTAAGTATGAATTTTCTTCTTATGTCTGCTATAAATTGTGAAATGAGAACAAACATGACCAAAATAATCAATTAACATTCTATCTTGGGGTTTTGTTTGATTTTTATACAAGGATTAGGGCTTCCTGAATAAAAGATCAAGTCTCCTTCAATAGGGGATCAAGTCTCCCCTAACCTCAGAAAAATTGCAATTTTTTTACTCCCACGAAAATGCTTCTAGTTCATCAACGGGTTCAAGTATCGTTCTAATTTTTGGAGCATAGAAACTTGAAGTAACTGAAGCTGTCAGAAAATGTCAAAGACGGCGAGTTGCTAATTTTTTCCAAAAAGATATGGTGAAAATAAGAAAAGGGGATCAAGCATCCCTACTCTCCCCTACTGTTTGACACATTATCTGTAAATTCCATCACACATTTTTCAATGTTTCCTGATTGGGTTTGGTGACTACATTAAATATTGAGGAGTTTTGATAGCCTCTGAAAATAGAAGGATCATATCAAAATCGTTTTAAAATCGTACATTTTCAACATATTGAACCATTCCTAACATGAATTTTATTTCAACATCATCAACATCCACTTGAATTTAATAACTTTTGCAAATTATTTAAAATATCAAAAATTTGCTATAATTGATATTGTTTGCTAAGCTTGAACAGAAAAAGGTATATTTATGAAAATTGAACCAAATCCAAATCAATTTTAATTGGCATCTTGTGCTGTATTTAAGAACATCAATAATGAAAAACTAGACAGAATTTACATTTGGGTAGTAAAATTCAAGTAGAACCGGAATGTTACTGACCAATCTCTCACCAGAACGTCTTTTTTTTAGCAAAGTTTTGACTTGAAAAAGGTGCAATGATTAAAAAAGACTCAAATTCGTATTCATCCTGTTCATAGAAGGCTTTCCAAATCCACTTGTCAAATCGAGATTTTGAATAATTTCTAAAGTGTTAGATTGAGTTGAGATTGAGGTCCGTACTTTAAAAATCCATACCATTTATGATATAACTAGAGATCGTTGAAAAAATTATCTCAAACGTCAATAGTTTTCCAAAAAAACCAATTGCGGTTTTTTAATTTACCTATCAATTTTTTCTAAGGACAAGGATTTCTCTAAGGTAAACTTCAAAACTTTGGAAAACGGACGTTTATTTTTTTATATTTGGAGAACAAAAAATTGACTTCATGTCCATTGTGGTTACGCCATTTGACATTTCTGAGATTAGTAAACGGAGCAGATTTTAAATGCCTTAAAAGATTGACGTACAGACATAAGATGGGAGGGATAGTTCAATTCGTATTGCCAAATATTTATATATCTACTTTTTTTCAAATGGAGCAAAATTTATAGAAATACGCAAGTTACAAATACGACTTATGAAGATAAACCTACACTGAGGTTGCAAGAATTTTTCCAGCACGTATCTGGACCGGACAAATCTGGACTATTTTCATCTAAAAACCTGGCAAAATACGAGCCTTTGATTTAAAAATTGTCAACCCAAAACTCCAGGCAATATCAAAACCAAACCAGTGGCAAAAAAAAACTTTATAGAAAAATACCCAGATTTTAAATCGCGGCTTTCACAAAACCTTTTATGATAATTTTTATAGAACTTACTCAAAAATCCTCGTTTTGATTTTTTTGTTCGATTTGGCAAAAAAGATGAATAAATCCGAGCATTTTTCAATAAAATCCGGGTACCAAGCCGAACCGGAATTTTCTTAAATTTTGTATTAAATATCCGGGCAAATACGGATAAAACCGGCAAGCTCAATCTTTACTCAATGAGACCTAGGCAAATGTTTCAAAAAATCTGTATTTTTTTTAATACTTAAGAACAATTTGTTTTTTTTTGTCCCGCCATTCAATCTCATTTTTGAAATTTGGCCTGCCTATTAAAAATTTTGGGCACCCATGCTCTATAGAATGGTTCAGAATAACTTGAAATTTTGTAACGTGAATTCAGTCCACTATCCTGTTTCTGTTTAAACTGAGTGAATTCACGCCACAACTTTAAAGAGGCATAACTTTGTTCGTTGTTGTTAAATCAAGATGCTACGCGCATCAAATTGTGTGTATTGTTTTTTCAACAACTTATTTGAAGACACAGATATATTATTTTTAAAGAGAAAATAGGATTTCAAAGTGGTTCGTACTGAAGTCAAAAATGATCAATTCAAGCATGAATGCACGTCACAAAAGTAGAAGATCTCAAATAGATTTTTTAACTATTTTTTATTGACAAAACTATATTCATTTTGAAAGAAATTCAATTTGCACTGCACTCAATTAGCAACTTTTTTTTCATTTGCATGTAAATTGGTTGACTTCAAGAATTATAACAGTTCAGAAAAGTCCGGAAAAGCTATTTCACGTCACGGTGGAATGCGTTTAATGGAGGATCAAAGGAAATCGGAAAATCGAAATTTATATTTTGATGTCAAGTGACAAAAATATATAAAACTTCCAAAGCTAGTTAAATCGACTTTTTGAGACCGGCTGGAAACCGGCTTTTGATTTTTAACCAATTTTGTTGCTGTTGGAGAGGACACTTGATTTCTACGTTTTATGCCTTTTGATATTTTTGAAACCATTTTCAAGACCGATAATGGTAACTATAATACTTTCCGTTCTTCATATTCAGAGAGATGGGTCTTCCAGATAAAATTTACAAAAGGGTTCAGTTTATATCTAAATTTAATGAGATTATAATGGCTTCTTCTTGAAGGTCGAAGAAGCCACGTTCTATAAAAAAAAATAGTTGAGGCTGAAGACAAAAGAACAAGCAGCATGGATTGAAAATGGTCGTTTCTGAAAAATGTTGAAATTTAATTCAAGAGAAATTTTTTTAAACAAATAAATTTAGCAAACGGGGTCAGATAGTTTAAAATTTCAAAAAATAATCTGTGAACCACTCCCTATACTTTGCTCCATCTACAAAAATCCTTAAAAAAATCTTATCCTAGAAAAAAGGTCTTCCATCATGTGAACGAATCAAATACCCTACATGAAATAGTTACCCGATGAAATTGTTTTTTTTTTATAGAAACAAACGGAATTTAACACGAAGAAAATGTTTTTTTTTTGTTAAAACGAAAACTTTCACCGAGTTTGCACATAGTTTTACACCACCTGGGGAGTTGAAGTAAATGATACCATTAATCCGCTCCCAACGACAGAGACTTAGAGCTTCAAATCAGTCCAGATATGAATTGCCGCTTCAGCTGACACACATTTTAATTACGAGCTCATTCCGAGCAACGAGCAGGACCAGTGATGTAAAATAAAAATTTGAAACCTGTGCAGCTTTGGATCAAGTATACCTGAGCTAACAAAATTCACTATCATTTACACGAAATGTTCTTGTGTTTAACCGTTTTTATTTTTTGTTTGATTCCATTCCAACTGCTGGAGAAACTATGAACTTTGAAACGAAAAATTGTCAAAGATCGTAAAAAGTATGCTCCGAAACAGAAAACCTTTTAATGAGAGCACTTTAGGTGCGAAGACAAGGAGTGATTGTCACTTTATTAGGTACAGGTCGGAATGGATGGGCGGCGCACTTCTTTGGACAAGTGTCTTTGGAGCAGTGCGATAATTAGTCTGCTGTCACATTGCTGTTTCAAGTTTTTGACAAGTCTTTTTAGATCGGGTTTCTTTTCTCGAGGATCTTATTTTAAAGTTCATCACTTCTTTTTTCCATTATAACGCCTGAAAAATTACAAAAAAGTTTGAAAGAAGAATTCTTAAAATCTATTGAACTTAAGAAAAATGGCATGGGAGCTTTGTGAAAGTATCTTTTCTTCTTAACTTAACAAAAACATAATAGAAGATCATCAAAATAATATTAAATAGAAATTTCACTACATACAAAACGATACGAAACTTTCATTTTTCTATTTTAAACTTTCATGAAAAATGGAAAGAGCACTAAGGAATATTTTTCGTTGTATGTTGAGTTGAATAAATTTATTTCAATTCGCAAAAACAACTTTTTATTTTCCTTTATTCCGTTTGTCTTTTATTTTGTTGTCAAGAGTTTGAACAATCCTAAGTAGGGAAACTTTAAATGAAAGTCTGGGGACATTTGAAACATTTTCATAAGTTGACAATTTTCCTTAAATTTTTGTTGAAACATTTTCCCGATGTTGTTTTTCACTGCCCATAAAGGCTGTGCTATATTTTTCTCAATGGTATTTAGCTGCGATGTTTAACCAAACGGCTATTATCGAGAAAAAAAAAAGAAATCTGAATGCATGAGCATTGTACTTATTCATCCCGAACACCGCTGCACTGGGTCAACAAGTACTGGACCAAAGTTTCCAAGTCCAAAGTGTGTAACAGCGGGCGAAGAAAGAACGCAAATAATCATAAAAAGAAAACGAGTGTATATTTTTATGTATATTTATTGAGGATCCATAAAATTTTATGATTTAATTCAAGAGCCGGTGTGTACCAACACACGATCTCAAGCCAAACCAAATCCGAAGACTGAAAAGGTATAAAAAAAAAACACAACAACAGAAAACAAAAATGAAATCCGAGGTGAAAAGAACTGTCCACGACGAATGGGGGCGCGATCGATGCCGACTCGATGGCCAAATTCCCAGCGATCGGTTAAGGGTAACGAGGAAGAAAAATAAAAGCTTCATTTTGTCTTTCAGAGTGTGACAAGTTTTTTATTTTTAATTTTCCGTTTGCCTTTATCGGCCGAAATACCTGAGAAACTTTGACCCTATTAATCGATAATGGATGCTTAAAAAATATGTTCGGATAAGACGAAGGTGTTGCAGCTAATGTTAGAATGCAAAATTATATCCATGTAAATTGCTCGTTCAGTTCTAGATTATTGGAACAATATGCATGGGAGCCTCTTTCCCCCTTCCTTTCAAATCACTGGAAGAAACGATAGTTTCCAAATAATCATAGGAAATTTTTTCGTAAATATCCCTAACACCCTTCCATGCGAAATTTTGCCATTCAGTCCTCAATACAGGCAAAAAAATGGTATGAGAGCACCTCTTTTTATCTCAAAAATTGCAGGAAGAAGGGATCTTAGACAACTTTACTCCCTCCCATGCCAAATTTGGTTCCATTCGCTCCACCCCACGTATTGAAAAATGGACTAAGGCAGTTTTAACCTGGTTGGTATGGCTGGTAAATTGATGGTAAAATAGCCATGACTCCAGTTTACAATGCCTGCGGGGGCTGAAATAGCCTTCGTTTGATTTATCGGAAAAACCACACAAGATAGTTTCATTGGTTCAATATTTTCAAGTCCGAAATTTCTTTTTTTAATATTTAATTGGAAAATATAGAGACATTGAGGGTAAAATCAGCAATAACTCCATTTTTCGAAGCGTGCTTTATTTCAAACAACCATAATTTGATTCTTTGGAAAAAATCACGCAAGATTGGTCTATTTTTGTTCAATTTTTTTGTTCAGTCTAAATCAGTGTTTTTCTGGATTGTTTACAAAATATAAGAAAACAAGGGGTTAAAAAGGTACTTTATTTCCTTTCGTCAGCTTGTGCGGCGTCTGAATCTATGTTCTCAATCGAATCTCCGGTCATTTTTACTAAAAAAAAGTATATTTTCATAGATTTGGTTCATGTAGGAAGGACGATATTGAATTTTTTCGCGGTTTTTACACTTTCTTCCCGTTGTTCAATGACTTGGTTTAGTTTATATATTTTTTT